>NW_019250835.1:497172-511251 GCF_002742605.1 Olea europaea var. sylvestris
GGGCCATTTTCCTTTAGACAAAACGTATGGTTCTTATTAGTTTCATACTTCGAATTCTAACAAAGAAGATAATGTTTTATTTCTTGACATAAAAGAAGTTATTACAAGGATTTAAATATAATCCCTATAAGTTCTATGGATCTTCTTCGGTGGAGCCTCATCTCCAGAGTAGTCTTTCGCCTCAGGTCTGGATTCTATGTCCATCTCAACCTGTGGCTCGGGCTCAGGATCATTCCCTTCTTCAGGCTCTTCTTCTTCATCAAGTTCAATTACTATCTCTGGTTGAGGTTCTAAGTTTTCCCTCCATAGATCTAGGAGTGATTGGTAATACATTTCAAATTCAAATATATTTGGGTGCTCCTCTAGCATTACATCCCTAACTGTGACTCCCATATCTCCTCATTGAGGTGGAAGGGAGTGTATGAGGTTATTTATAGCCTTAATATGCATTATCTCCATTCCAATGTTCACCTCTGTCATGCATCTCTCATAGACATCATGTATATATTCGTCAAGTGGACAGAGCAGATCAATCACGTAATTCTCATAGGACTGAATGGCAATTCTACGGTTCAATGCTTCTCTATATGCCCTAGCCGTTTTACGGGCCAAATCTGTTGCATTTTCACATATCATACACTTTTTTTTTTACTCTTGGAAAGATGGCTACTGTTACATAACATTCTACCTATAAATTCTAGCCCAATGCATATCTTTTGAAAAAAAAAACACATCTTTCAAATCATTTTTGACTGGCATGAAAATAAGCATAAGTTGTACCATAGCATCTCAATGCATCATAACATAGTCTTTTCATGAAAACATTAACTTTGAACATACCTAGGCCGTAGAATGAGATTGATGGATGGATGCAAGATGCCATGGAGTATCTTAGACTTTTTCATTTAAAAAAAAAAACATACTTGGTTTATAGAACCGGCTAAATCATTTTTTTCATTTTTTTTAAAACATACTTGGTCTATAGAACTGGCTAAACCGTGCTTTGATACCACACTGTAATGCCCCGAAATCGATAGATTTCTCCATGCTGGGGTACCCAGGTGGTGAATCAGAGGGAGCTAGGCAGCCCTCGCCCCGGGGGCGCTTATAGACTGAATACTAGGGCTTTTAGTAGCGCCCTTAGAATCTAAGCCTTTTGAAGCGCCAGTAGTTGTAGCTGTGGGTAGGGCTTTCGTTCTTATCGCCCCGGATTTCGATCTATAAGACCTCCGGGCGGTAGAAAGTCAACCTCTTCCGTAGACGGGAACGCTACTTACTTTACTTAACTAACCGGTGGTTTAGTCATAGGAGAATATGTTTTAGTGGAAGTTTAATTTTTACAATGATAATTTTAACAACTACCTTTCGAATACTTTAAATAAAACACTGAATAAAAAAATAACGGAACATAATTCATTTGAAGAAAACACAACTTGTTCTCGCGTTCAGTGTTATTCAAATACTCTAAAGAAATAACATTGAAAACATTCGCAAAAATAAATCTAAATAACTGGTTCACTGGACTTTTCTGTGGGCTCGTTGCACCACTCTCCATCTTTTCCATCATCCAAGCCCAAGGTAGAACCATATCAATCTGTAGAGAAGGGGTTAAACCTGTGAGTTAAAAAACTCAATAGATATCATTGGTGCATTCGTGATCAAGCTATACATTTCAAAGTTGTAACTTTAGAAACCTTTTCATAGTAGGATTTTCGGTAGAATCCCAAACATGTAGAGTCATGACTTAACACGAAGTCTCGACCGGAAGTACATGTCGCACCCAGAGGTACCATTAGACATGGAGGTGTATGCCGTATCGGAGGTACCATTAGACATACAAACATTAGCATAAATCTTCATTTGCTAGAAACTTATAACTTAACATGAATTAATACTTTACACCTCTACCTACCTTGATCGATGCTTTGAACCTTGTTGAAAAATGCACTCCTTTGATGTTTGAAAAAAAAAACACACCGTTGAGAATTGATGCTTGGAAAACACTTCTTGATAGCACCAAAACTTCTAGGAAAAACTAATTTTCCTCCCTGTCCTTTCTCTTTTTTCTAGACTTGAAAACTCTCTCTTTTAAGCTTAGAAGCTTTTGTCCTGGTGTGAAAAATGTATATGCATTGGGGCCTATTTATAGGTGAAAATCTCATAACTTAAGGGCAAGTGAAGGGCCTAATACTCATTAATACGGGTGCCATTTATGTGGGAGTTATAGGTTTAAGAAGGTGCCCGATAATCGTGTAGGAATTTGATTTTTCATATTCCGCATACTTCGGCTGATACTGTATAGCCTTTAGTATTTCTATCATAACTTCTTCTCCTGATATCCGATTCAGGTAATTCAAAGTGCGTTGGAAAGCTAACTCAAAGAGCTATAAGATTTTTTGGATACCATTTGGAATGTTTTCTATGTCGTAAATGGGTCTCAAATGAAACTAAAAATCTGAAGTATACTTTAGCCATCCAATAATCATGTCTTAGTGCCACTAAGGTGTTTAAAATTATTTGAGATTCTACAAAAAAATTGTTTGAAAGTTGTATTGTCGAACAGGATAATGTCACGTAGCAAAGTGTAAACTAAAGTGTACACTATAGTGTACTTGTAGGAAGGTTCTTATTGATTGAACTTCGCTATTTGTGCACTGATTTTTGACACATTGGTTGACACTTGCATGGTTTTGAAGTGTCAGTTGGATGGGAAATTGTTTGAAAGTTAAAGTATCCAACCGGGTAATGTCATGTGGCAAAGTGTGAACTAAAGTATACGCCATAGTGCACATGTAGCAAGGTTCTTACCAATTGAACTTTGCTATTCGTACACTGATTTTTGACAAGTTGTTTGACACTTGCATTGTTGTCAAGTTTCAATTAGATAGGAAAATTGTTTTAAATTTATACTGTCAAATAGGGTAATGTCACATAGCAAAGTGTAAACTGAAGTGTACACTATAGTGTGCATGTAGTAAGGTACTTACCGATTGAACTTTGCTATTTTTACATTGATTTTTGACACGTTGGTTGACACTCGTATTGTTGTCAAGTATCAATTTGATGGGAAAATTGTTTGAAATTTAAACTATCCAACCAGGTAATGTCACGTGGCAAAGTATAAACGAAAGTGTACACCATAGTGTACGTGTAACAAGGTTCTTACCGATTGAACTTTGCTTTTCGTCCACTAATTTTTGACACATTTGTTGACACTTGCATTGTTGTGAAGTGCCAATTGGATGGGAAAATTGTTTGAAATTTAAACTATCAAGTTTGGTAATGTGACGTGGCAAAGTGCAAACTAAAGTGTACACGATAGTGTACATGTCGCAATGTTCTTACCGATTGAACTTTGCTGTTTGTACATTGACTTTTGACACGTTGTTTGACACTTGCATTGTTGTCAAGTGTAAATTGGATGGAAAAATTGTTTGAAATTTAAACTATCCAACCCGGTAATGTCACATGGCAAAGTGTAAACTAAAGTTTACACCATAGTGTACATTTAGCAAGGTTCTTACCAATTGAACTTTTTTATTTGCGAACAGATTTTTGAAACGTTGGTTGACACTTGTATTGTTGTCAAGTGTCAATTGGATGGGAAAATTATTTGAAATTTAAACTATCCAACCGGGTAATGTGACGTGGCAAAGTGTAAACTATAGTGTACACCATAGTGTACATGTAGCAAGGTTCTTATTGATTGAACTTTGCCATTCGTACATTGATTTTTTACACATTGTTTGACACTTGCATTGTTGTCCAGTGTCAATTGGGTGGAAAAAACTGTTTGAAATTTATATTGTCAAACAGGGTAATGTCACATAGTAAGGTGTAAGTTAAAGTGTATACCATAGTGTACGTGTAGCAAGGTTCTTACCGATTTCTAATTTTTGACACATTGGTTGACACTTGCATTGTTGTGAAGTGTCAATTGGATGGGAAATTGTTTGAAATTTAAACTATCCAACTGGGTAATGTCATGCGACAAAGTGTGAACTTAAGTATACGCCATACTGCAAATGTCGCAAGGTTCTTACCGATTGAAATTTGTTATTCGTACATTGATTTTTGACACGTAGTTTGACACTCGCATTGTTGTCAAGTGTCAATTGGATAGGAAAAATGTTTTAAATTTATACTGTCAAACAGGGTAATGTCACATAGCAAAGTGTGAACTTGCATTGTTGTCCAGTGTCAAATGGATGGAAAAACTGTTTGAAATTTATACTGTCAAACAAGATAATGTCATGTAGCAAAGTGTAAACTAAAGTGTACACCATAGTTTACGTGTAGCAAGGATCTTACCGACTGAACTTTGCTATTTGTGCACTGATTTTTGACGCGTTGGTTGACACTTGCATTGTTGTGAAGTGTCAATTGGATGGGAAATTGTTTGAAATTAAACTATCCGACTGGGTAATGTCACATGGCAGGGTGTGAACTAAAGTATACACCATAGTGCACAATTTGATGCGAACCCCGTAGCAACGTTGACACTTGCATAGTGCACATGTCGCAAGGTTCTTACCAATTGAACTTTGCTACTCGTACACTTATTTTTGACACATTGTTTGACACTTGCATTATTGTCAAGTGTCAATTGGATAGGAAAACTATTTTAAATATACACTGTCAAACAGGGTAATGTTGCGTAGCAAAGTATAAACTAAAGTGTACACCATAGTGTACGTGTAGCAAGGTTCTTACCAATTGAACTTTGCTATTTGTGCACAGATTTTTTACACATAGGTTGACACTTGCATTGTTCTCAAGTGTCAATTGGATAGGAAAGTTGTTTGAAATTTAAACTATCTAGCCGGGTAATGTGACATGGCAAAGTGTGAACTAAAGTGTACAAGATAGTGTACTTGTCGCAATGTTCTTACCGATTGAACTTTGCTATTCGTACACTGATTTTTGACACGTTATTTGACACTTGTATTATTGTCAAGTGTCAATTGGATGGAAAAATTGTTTGAAATTTAAACTATCCAACCGGGTAATGTTACGTGGCAAAGTGTAAACTGATGTTTACACCATAGTGTACATGTAGCAAGGTTCTTACCAATTGAACTTTGCTATTTGCGTACAGATTTTTGACACGTTAGTTGATACTTGCATTTTATGTCAAGTGTCAATTGGATGGGAAGATTGTTTGAAATTTAAACTATCCAACCGGGTAATGTGACGTGATAAAGTGTAAACTATAGTGTACACCATAGTGTACATGTAGCAAGGTTCTTGTTGATTAAACTTTGCTATTTGTACACTGATTTTTTACACGTTGTTTAACACTTGCATTCTTGTCCAGTGTCAATTGGATGGAAAGAACTGTTTGAAATTTATACTGTCAAATAGGGTAATGTCACGTAGCAAAGTGTAAAAAAAGTGTACACCATAGTGTACGTGCAGCAAGGTTCTTACCGATCGGACTTTCCTATTTGTACACTAATTTTTGACATGTTGGTTGACACTTGCATTGTTGTCAAGTGTCAGTTGGATGGGAAAATCATTTGGAATTTTAACTATCCAACCGGGTAATGTCACATTGCAAAGTGTAAACTAAAGTGTACACCATGGTGTACGTGTAGCACGGTTATTATCGATTTAACTTTGCTATTCTTACACTGATTTTTGAAACGTTGTTTGACACTTGTATTATTGTCAAGTGTCAATTGGATGGAAAGACTGTATGAAATTTATACTATCAAATAGTGTAATGTCACGTAGAAAAGTGTTAACTAAAGTGTACACCATAGTGTATGTGTAGCAAGGTTCTTACCGATTGAACTTTGTTATTTGTGCACTAATTTTTGACACATTGGTGGACACTTGTATTGTTGTCAAGTGTCAATTGGATCAAAAAATTTCTTGAAATTTAAACTATCTAACCAGGTAATGCGACGTGGCAAAGTGAAAACTAATATGTACACAATAGTGTACGTGTAGCAAGGTTCTTACCGCTTGAACATTGCTATTTGTGCACTGATTTTTGACACGTTGGTTGACACTGGCAGTGTTGTTTAGTGTCAATTGGAAAGGAAAATTGTTTAAAATTTAAACAGTCCAACCGGGTAATGTGTCGTGGCAAAGTGTAAACTAAAGTGTACACCATAGTGTACATGTTGCATGGTTCTTACCGATTGAACTTTGCTATTTATACACTAATTTTTGGCACGTTGGTTGAAACTTGTATTGTTGTCAAGTATCAATTAGATGGGAAAATTGTTTGAAATTTAAACTCCAACCGGGTAATGTGACGTGGAAAAGTGTAAACTATAGTGTACACCATAGTGTACGTGTAGCAAGGTTCTAACTTATTGAACTTTACTATTCGTACACTAATTTTTTACATGTTGCTTGACACTTGCATTGTTGTCCAGTGTTAATAGGATGGAAAAACTATTTGAAATTTATACTATGAAATAGGATAATGTCATGTAGCAAAGTGTAAACAAAAGTTTACACCGTAGTGTACGTGTAGCAAGGTTCTTACCGATTGAACTTTGCTATTTGTGCACTAATTTTTGAAACGTTGGTTGACACTAGCATTGTTGTCAAGTGTCAATTAGATGGGAAAATTGTTAGAAATTTAAACTATCCAAACGGGTAATGTGACGCGGCAAAGTGTAAACTATAGTGTACACCATAGTGTACATGTAGAAAGGTTCTAACTTATTAAACTTTGCTATTCGTACACTGATTTTTTATACGTTGTTTAACGCTTGCATTGTTGTCCAGTGTCAATTGGATGGAAAAACTGTTTCAAATTTATACTAAACAGGGAAATGTCACGTAGCAAAGTGTAAACTAAACTGCACACCATAGTGTACGTGTAGCAAGGTTCTTACCGATTGAACTTTGCTATTTGTGCACTAATTTTTGACATGTTGGTTGACAGTTGCATTGTTGTGAAGTGTCAATAAGATGGGAAACTAATTGAAAATTAAACTATCCAATCGGGTAATGTCACATGGCAAAGAGCAAACTAAAGTACACACCATAGTGCACATGTAGCAAGGTTCTTACCGATTGAACTTTGCTATTCGTACACTGATTTTTGACACGTTGTTTGACACTTGCATTGTTGTCATGTGTCAATTGGATGGGAAAATTGTTTGAAATTTAAACTATCCAACTGGTTAATGTCACGTGGCAAAGTGTAAACTAAAGTGTACACGATAGTGTACATGTCACAATGTTCTTACTGATTGAACTTTGCCATTCGTACACTAATTTTTGACACGTTGTTTGACACTTGCATTATTGTCAGCGTCAATTGGATGGAAACATTGTTTGAAATTCAAACTATCCAACCGGGTAATGTCACATGGCAAAGTGTAAACTAAAATGTACACTATAGTGAACATGTAGCACGGTTCTTACCGATTGAACTATGCTATTCGTACACTGATCTTTGACACGTTGTTTGACACTTGTATTGCTGTCAAGTGTCAATAGGATACGAAAACTATTTTAAATTTATACTGTCAAACAGGGTATGTTCACGTAACAAAGTTCTTACCAAATGAACTTTGCTATTTGTACATTGATTTTTGGCACGTTGGTTGACACTCGCATTGTTGTCATGTATCAATTGGATGGGAAATTTTATTGAAATTTAAACTATCCAACCGGATAATATCACATAGAAAAGTGTAAACTAAAGTGTACACCATAGTGTACATGTAGCAAGGTTCATACTGATTGAACTTTGCTATTTGTACACTGATTTTTGACACGTTGGTTGACACTTGCATTGTTGTCAAGTATCAATTGGATCAAAAAAATTGTTCGAAATTTAAACTATCCAACCGGGTAATGTGACATGGCAAAGTGCAAACTATTGTGTACACCATAGTGTACATGTCGCAAGGTTCTTACCGATTGAACTTTCCAATTCGTACACTAATTTTTGACACGTTGTTTGACACTTGCATTGTTGTCAATTGGATGGAAAAAACTATTTGAAATTTGCACTATAAACCAGGGTAATGTCGCGTAGCGAACTGTAAGCTAACATGTACACCATAGTGTACGTGTAGCAAGGTTCTTAGCGATTGATCTTTGCTGTTTGTGCACTGATTTTTGACATATAGGGTGACACTTACATTGTAGTCAAATATCAATTGGATGGAAAAATTGTTTGAAATTTAAACTGTCTAACCGGGTAATGTGACGTGGCAAAGTGTAAACTAAAGTGTACACAATCGTGTTCATGTCGCAATGTTCTTACCTATCGAACTTTGCTATTCGTACACTAATTTTTGACACGTTTGACACTTGTATTGTTGTGAAGTGTCAATTGGATGGAAATTTTTTTTTTGAAATTTAAAATATCCAACCGGGTAACGTCATGTGGCAAAGTGTAAACTAGATTGTACACCATAGTGTACATGTTGCAAGGTTCTTACCAATTGAACTTTGCTATTTCCGCATTGATTTTTTACACATTGGTTAACGCTTGCATTGTTGTCAAGTGTCAATTGGATGGAAAAATTGATTGAAATTTAAACTTTCCAACCGGGTAATGTGACGTGGCAAAGTGTAAACTATAGTATACACCATAGTGTACATGTAGTAAGGTTCTTACTGATTGAACCTTGCTATTCGTACACTGATTTTTTATTCGTTGTTTGACACTTCTATTGTTGTCTTGTGTCAATTGGATGGAAAAATTGTTTGAAATTTATACTGTCAAACATGGTAATGTCACATAGCAAATTGTAACTAAAGTGTACACCATAGTGTACGTGTAGCAAGGAACTTACCGATTGAACTTTGCTATTTGTGCACTAATTTTTGATGCGTTGGTTGACACTTGCATTGTTGTGAAGTGTCAATTGGGTGGGAAATTGTTTGAAATTTAAACTATCCGATCGGGTATGTCATGTGGCAAACTGTGAACTAAAGTATACACCATAGTACACATGTTGATGCGAACCCCGTCGCAACGTTGACTACGAAACCCACAACGAGATTGACGAACCCAAGAAAGCCAAATTAATCCAAGAGTTTAGGATTAACCCAAAAGAAAGTAAAATAAAAAAACCCAACAAGAACGACACTTGAAAGACCCCTTGATCACGCAATCCAAAAATTAAATCCGGTTGTTTGAACGTCTCAAGTTAACACTTGATAAGTTCGAAGTTCTTCAATGAAGAACGATGAAGAGAAGACAGTACGGCTCACTTTAATTCAATATCAATAATGTCAAAAGGTTTTTTTTAACAATTGAATGGAAACTCCTATTTATACTAAACCTAAAAACTAGGTAAAAATCGTGCAAAAGTCAATCATGATACCCAAGGCCAAAATATGAAAAACAATCAAAAACTAACAAAATACGAAAAATTGCCAAAATTGGAAAATTAGCTAAATTTTTGAACCATGCGGCCGCATGGTGTATTTTCATGCGGTCATATGGTTCAACCAAAAATCCATCTTGAGTTTCGGTATGCCTCCATGCGGTCGCATGGTGCGGTCACACAGGCTTGCTTCCAGCCTCCGGTTTCGTCGCTTGATAACAAATTGATCCAAGTTGATTCGGCCCTCGACCCGAACATTAAAGTTGCTCCATTTTCAGTCCCGAAATGGTTCCATTAATGGTTTCTTGAACGAGCAATCCCATCGCTCGTTTCACTTGCTTTTCCCTTGATCCCATCATTGGACTGCCATCGACAATCAACGGATCTCGTCTCGCACTCGCCTTCGTCGGGATTGACTCCTGGATCATATCACATGTAGCAAGGTTCTTATCGATTGAACTTTACTATTTGTACACTGATTTTTGACACGTTGTTTGACACTTGCATTGTTGTCAAGTGTCAATAGGATAGGAAAACTATTTTAAATTTATACTATCAAAAAATTTAATGTCACGTAGTAGAGTGTGAACTAAAGTGTACACCATAGTGTACGTATAGCCAGGTTCTTACTGATTGAACTTTGCTATTCGTACATTGGTTTTTAACACGTTGGTTGACACTCGTATTGTTGTCAAGTGTCAATTGGATGGGAAAATTGTTTGAAATTTAAACTATCCAACCAGGTAATGTCACGTGGCAAAGTGTACACCATAGTGTACGTGTACCAACGTTCTTAACGATCGAAATTTGCTATTCGTACACTAATTTTTGACACATTGGTTGACACTCGCATTGTTATCAAGTGTCAATTAGATGGAAAAATTGTTTGAAATTGAAATTATCCTACTGGGTAATATCACGTGGCAAAGTGTAAACTAAAGTATACACCACAGTGCATATGTAGCAAGGTTCTTACCGATTGAACTTTGCTATTTGCGCACTGATTTTTGACACGTTGGTGGACACTTGTATTGTTGTCAAGTGTCAATTGGATGGGAAAATTGTTTGAAATTTAAACTATCCAACCGGGTAATGTGACGTGGCAAAGTGTAAACTAAAGTGTGCACGATCGTGTACATGTTGCAATGTTCTTACCAATTGAAGTTTGCTATTCGTACACTGATTTTTGACACGTTGTTTGACACTTACATTGTTGTCAAGTGTCAATTGGATTGAAAAATTGTCTGAAATTTAAAATATCCAACCGGGTAATGTCACGTGACAAAGTGTAAACTAAAGTATACACCATAGTGTACATGTAGCGAGGTTCTTACCAATTGAACTTTGCTATTTGCGCATTGATTTTTGACACATTGGTTGAGACTTGCATTGTTGTCAAGTGTTAATTGGATGGAAAAATTGTTTGAAATTTAAACTATCCAACCGGGTAATGTGACGTGGCAAAGTGTAAACTATAATGTACACCATAGTGTACATGTACCGATGTTCTTAGCGATTTAACTTTGCTATTTTTACACTAATTTTTGACACGTTGGTTGAGACTTGCATTGTTGTCAAGTGTCAGTTGGAAGGGAAAACTGTATCAAATTTATACTGTCAAATAGGGTAATGTCACGTAGAAAAGTGTACACCATAATGTACATGTGGCAAGGTTCTCACCGATTGAACTTTGCTATTTGTGCACTGATTTTTGACACTTTGGTTGACACTTAAATCACTGTCCAGTGTCAATTGGATCGAAAAATTGTTTGAAATTTAAACTATTCAACCAGGTAATATCACGTGGCAAAGTGTGAACTAAAGTATACGCCATAGTGCACATGGAGCAAGGTTCTTACCGATTGAACTTTGCTATTCATACACTTATTTTTGATACGTTGTTTGACACTTGCATTGTCGTCAAGTGTCAATTGGATAGGAAAACTGTTTTAAATTTATACTGTCAAACAAGGTAATGTCACTTAGCAAAGTGTAAACTAAAGTATACACCGTGGTGTACGTGTAGCAAGGCTCTTACCGATTGAAATTTGCTATTTGTACATTGATTTTTGACACCTTGGTTGACACACGCATTGTTGTCAAGGGTCAATTGGATGGAAAAATTGTTTTAAATTTAAACTATCCAACCGGTTATTGTGACGTGGCAAAGTGTAAACTATAGTGTACATGTAGCAAGGTTCTTACTCATTGAACTTTGCTATTCATACGCTAAATTTTTACACGTTGTTTGACACTTGTATTGTTGTTCTGTGTCAATTGGATGAAAAACTGTTTGAAATTTATACTGTCAAACAGGGTAACGTCACTTAGTAAAGTGTAAACTAAAATGTACACCATAGTGTACGTATAGCAAGGTTCTTACCAGTTTAACTTTGCTATTTGTACACTGATTTTTGACAAGTTGGTTGACACTTGCATTTTTGTGAAGTGTCAATTGGATGGGAAATTGTTTAAAATTTAAACTATCCAATCGGGTAATGTCACGTGTCAAAGTGTGAACTAAAGTATACACCATAGTGCACATGTAGAAAGGTTCTTACCGATTGAACTTTACTATTCGTACACTAATTTTTGACACGTTGTTTAACAATTGCATTGTTGTCAAGTGTCAATTGGATAGGAAAATTGTTTTAAATTTATGCCGTCAAACGGGGTAATGTCACGTAGCAACGTGTAAATTAAAGTGTACACCATAGTGTACGTGTAGCAAGGTTCTTACCGATTGAACTTTGCTATTTGTACATTGATTTTTGACAACTTGGTTGACACTCGCATTGTTGTCAAGTGCCAGTTGGATGGAAAAATTGTTTGAAATTTAAACTATCCTACAGGGTGATCTCACATGGCAAAGTGTAAACTAAAGTATATACCACAGTGCACATGCAGCAAGATTCTTACCGATTGAACATTGCCATTCGTACACTAATTTTTGACACGTTGTTTGACACTTGCATTGTTGCCAAGTGTCAATTAGGAGGAAAAATTGTTTGAAATTTAAACTATCCAACTGGGTAATGTCACGTGGCAAAGTGTAAACTAAAGTGTACACCACAATGTACATGTAGCAAGGTTCTTACCAATTGAACTTTGCTATTTCGCACTGATTTTTGACAAGTTGGTTGACACTTGCATTGTTGTCAAGTGTCAATTGGATGAAAAAATTGTTTGAAATCTAAACTATCCAATCGGGTAATGTGACGTGGCAAAGTGTAAAATAAAGTGTATACGATCGTGTACATGTTGCAATGTTCTTACCAATTGAAATTTGCTATTCGTACACTGATTTTTGACACATTGTTTGACACTTGCATTATTGTCAAGTGTCAATTGGATGGAAAATTTGTCTGAAATTTAAAATATCCAACCCGCTAATGTCATGTGGCAAAATGTAAACTAAAGTATACACCATAGTGTACATGTAGCGACGTTCTTACCAATTGAACTTTGCTATTTGTGCACTGATTTTTGACACATTGATTGAGACTTGCATTGTTGTCAAGTGTTAATTGGATGAGAAAATTGTTTGAAATTTAAACTATAGAACCTGGTAATGTGACGTGGCAAAGTGTAAACTATAGTGTACACCATAATGTACATGTAGCAATGTTCTTACCGATTTAACTTTGCTATTCTTACACTAATTTTTGACACTTGCATTGTCATCGATTGTCAGTTGGATGGAAAACTGTATGAAATTTATACTGTCAAATAGGGTAATGTCATCTAGAAAAGTGCAAACTAAAGTGTACACCACAGTGTACATGTAGCAAGGTTCTCACCGATTGAACTTTGCTATTTGTGCACTGATTTTTGACACATTGGTTGACACTTAAATTGTTGTCCAGCATCAATTGGATCGAAAAATTGTTTGAAATTTAAAATATCCAACCGGGTAATGTCATGTGGCAAAGTGTGAACTAAAGTATGCACCATAGTGCACATGTAGCAAGGTTCTTACCGATTGAACTTCGCTATTCGTACACTTATTTTTGACACGTTGTTTGACACTTGCATTGTTGTCAAGTGTCAATTGGATAGGAAAACTATTTTAAATTTATACTGTCAAACAGGGTAATGTGTAATACCCCGAACTTCACGTTCTACATTTGGCCAATATGATTCATGCATTTCATGCTAATTACATTGTCATTTGTATCAATTTCCTGATTGCCTTCTCTTAAAATGATGCATTTGATCATCAAGGCTTTAAAATCTTTACATGATGATAACCTTCGACTCTTCGATTTAGGTGGTGAATTTTATATTGAGCTATGATAGAAAGTTAGATTAACTAAATGTTGGAGATTGGCTTGGTAAGTAATGTAATATTTGAAAGGCCGAAAATTTGTATCAACGAAGGTTCAAGCTTTCCATTCGGCTAATCGAGGTCACCTTAAACCCTAGATAGGTAATTCACATATTTGGGACATGAGGAATGAAGTGACATTATCACAACGTAATAATATATGTCTTATACGACATTATAAATATTGAGGTACGAATTGTTGAAATCGGTTGAGAATCGGGTAAGAAATTAAATGAACAGTTGAGGAATTAGATCTATAAAGTACTTTGGGATCTTAATGCAAGTGAAATAGATTATAAGCACATCAAAATAAACAAATGACACTTGATTTATACCTGCAAGGATAGAGGTAAAATCAGAATTTAATCAAAGGAGACAACACCTACTTAACATGTGACGACTTGCCACTTTAACCTCTAATTCCTTCAACCTTAAGCC
>NW_019250835.1:511527-512135 GCF_002742605.1 Olea europaea var. sylvestris
AACAAGAAGCTGGAATTTCTGAACAGCTTTGTTACTCCACAGTTTTGAGGTTTGTTTCTATTATTTCTTAAGGGGTTTATGATTTCTTGAACATCTGAACTTGTTTGTGATTAAGTTGGAGTGTCGTTAATGATGTTGTGATGCCTAAATAGGGGTAATTAATTGCAAGAATTTGAAAGAAAGTAATCTGGACAGAGATGAGGAATTGCTGGATTGAGTGATTTATACCTTGATTTTGGGACGATACTTAGTGTTTAACTTATATATGTCAATATGAACGTTTTTATATGTAAGTAGGGAGTGTAGAAATGATTTTTAATGTCCTAGGATTCTGTTGGTATCATAATAATAAAATGGAAACCGAAAACAGTCAAAGGGAAAAACTGCCTGATTTTGTGTAGTGGAAAATGGACTGTTTTTGAAGCTCCAAACACTTCATTTGTCACAATGTTATGATCTTATTATCTTCACATATATGTTATAGTTGTGTGGTAAAATTTTGGGAGCCGTTAAATGTAGGTAAGAACATGAAAAGGAATTTGAAAAATGAGTGGACGGTGATGGAAACCTAGAAAACAGATTCTGTCCATTTGGGTATTTAATGTGAT
>NW_019250835.1:512899-577810 GCF_002742605.1 Olea europaea var. sylvestris
TTGATTATTGATATTGATATTATGCAGAGCTCTATCCGGTGCATAGTAGGTGGGTCAAGGGCCCAATGAAATGAAAGATTTCAAGTGAAATGATTTCTAGTCGACTTTGACGAATATTGAAATATGATATTTTTATCATGGTATTTAAAGTAAATGGCATGGTGTCATATGTCGTTATTACTCATGTTCAGGACATGCATGATTTTGCTTACTAAGCATTGGCTTATGTAGTTCTTGCATTGTAGGTGAACATGGAACTACATAGAGAGCATGGCTAGCTGTGGAGCTCCTACAGGATTCCAGAGTTCGATGTACACGGATGACGACCTATAGGGTTATTTTGTAGGCTGCCATCTGTAGGGTTATATTTTGGAATCCTATATGGTGTACTTTTGAAATGGCCTGTAGCCATGTTTATAAGCTCTGAATATATATGTTGGATTATAGCGATATGATTTTGGGTTTCGATACATTATATGATCGTGTCACAGGTGATTAGAAGTTAACAAACTCAAAAAAAATATATATGTAAAATTCTATGTCTAGGTTGTGTATATATATCAATATTAATTTGGGGGTGTGACATAATGTCACGTAGCAAAGTGTAAAATAAAGTGTACACCATAGTGTACGTGTAGCAAGGCTCTTACCGATTGAACTTTGCTATTTGTACATTGATTTTTGACACCTTGGTCGACACATGCATTGTTGTCAAGGGTCAATTGGATAGAAAAATTGTTTCAACTTTAAACTATTCAACCGGGTATTGTGACGTGGCAAAGTGTAAACTATAGTGTAGACCATAGTGTACATGTAGCAAGGTTCTTACTAATTGAACTTTGCTATTCGTACACTAATTTTTTACACATTGTTTGACACTTGCACTGTTGTTCAGTGTCAATTAGATGAAAAAACTGTTTGAAATTTATACTGCCAAATAGGGTAACGTCACGTAGCAAAGTGTAAACTAAAATGTACACCATAGTGTACGTATAGCAAGGTCCTTACAGGTTGAACTTTGCTATTTGTGCACTGATTTTTGACAGGTTGGTTGACACTCGCGTTATTGTGAAGTGTCAATTGGATGGGAAATTGTTTGAAATTTAAACTATCCAACTGGGTAATGTCACGTGGCGAAGTGTAAACTAAAGTATGCACCATAGTGCACATGTAGCAAGGTTCTTACCGATTGAACTTTACGATTCATACACTGATTTTTGACATGTTGTTTGGCACTTGCATTGTTTTCAAGTGTCAATTGGATAGAAAAACTGTTTTAAATTTATATAGTCAAATGGGGTAATGTCACATAGCAAAGTGTAAACTAAAGTGTACACCATAGTGTACTTGTAGCAAGGTTCTTACCGATTGAACTTTGCTATTTGTACATTGATTTTTGACACCTTGGTTGACACTCGCATTATTGT
The DNA here is from genome assembly GCF_002742605.1 of Olea europaea var. sylvestris. Classification (NCBI taxonomy): domain Eukaryota; kingdom Viridiplantae; phylum Streptophyta; class Magnoliopsida; order Lamiales; family Oleaceae; genus Olea; species Olea europaea. The sequence continues at coordinate 514,327 of NW_019250835.1, forward strand.
CAAGTGTCAATTGGATGGGAAAATTGTTTGAATTTAAACTATCCAACTGGGTAATGTCACGTGGCAAAGTATAAACTAAAGTGTACATCGTAGTGTACGTGTAGCAAGGTTCTTACCGATTGAACTTTACTATTCGTAACCTAATTTTTGACACATTGGTTGACACTCACATTGTTGTCAAGTGCCAATTTGATGGGAAAATTGTTTGAAATCTAAACTATCCAACCGGGCAATGTCACGTGGCAAAGTGTAAAATAAAGTGTACACCATAGTGAACATGTAGCAGAGTTCTTACAGACTGAACTTTACTATTCAAACACTGCTTATTGACACTTACGTAGTTTTCAAGTGTCAATTGGAAGGAAAAATGTTTTGAAATTTATATTGTTAAACAAGGTAATGTCACGTAGCAAAGTGTAAACTAAAGTGCACACCATAGTGTACGTGTCGCAAGGTTCTTACTGATTGAACTTTGCTATTTGTACATCGATTTTTGACACGTTGGTTGACACTTTCATTGTTGTCAAGTATCAATTCGATGGGAAAATTGTTTGAAATTTAAACTATCCAACCAGGCAATGTCACGTGGCAAAGTGTAAACTAAAGTGTACACCATAGTGTACATGTAGCAAGGTTCTTACCGATTGAACTTTGCTATTGGTGCACTGATTTTAGACACGTTGGTTAACACTTGCATTGTTGTTAGGTATCAATTGGATCGAAAAATTGTTTGAAATTTAAACTATCCAACCGGGTAATGTGACGAGATAAAGTGCAAACTAATGTGTACACCATAGTGTACATGTTGCAAGGTTCTTACCGATTGAAATTCCTATTCGTACACTGATTTTTGACACGTTGTTCAACACTTGCATTATTGTTAAGTGTCAATTGGATGGAAAAATTGTTTGAAATTTATACTCTGAAATAGGGTAATGTCGCGTAGCAAAGTGTAAACTAAAGTGTACATGATAGTGTATGTGTGGTAAGGTTCTTACCGATTGAACTTTACTATTTGTGCACTGACTTTTAACACGTAGGTTGACACTTGCATTGTTGCCAAGTGTCAATTGGATGGGAAAATGGTTTGAAATTTAAACTATCCAACCGGGTAATTTGACGTAGCAAAGTGCAATCTAATGTGTAGACCATAGTGTACATGACGCATGGTTCTTACCGATTGAACTTGCTATTTCTGCACTGATTTTTGACACGTAGTTTGGCACTTGCGTTAATGTCAATCGTCAGTTGGATGGAAAAAATGTTTGAAATTTATACTGTAAAACAGGGTAATGTCGCATAGCAAAGTGTAAACTAAAGTGTACACCATAATGTACGTGTAGCGAGTTTCTTACCAATCGAACTTTGCTATTTTTGAGCTGATTTTTGACACATAGGTTGGCACTTGCATTGTTGTCAAGTGTTAATTGGATGGGAAAATTGTTTTAAATTTAAACTATCCAACTGGGTAATGTGACGTGGCAAAGTGTAAATTAAACTGCACACGATAGTGTTCATGTCGCAATGTTCTTTCCAATTCAACTTACTGTTCGTGCACTGATTTTTGATATGTTGTTTGACACTTGCATTGTTGTCATGTGTCAATTGGATGGAAAAATTGTTTGAAATTTAAAATATCCAACCGGGTAATGTCACGTGGGAAAGTGTAAACTAAAGTGTACACCATAGTGTACGTGTCACAAGGTTCTTACCAATTGAACTTTGTTATTTGAGCATTGATTTTTAACAAGTTGGTTAGCATTTGCATTGTTGTGAAGTGTCAATTAGTTGGGAAACTGTTAGAAATTTATACTGTAAAATAGGGTAACGTCGCGTAGGAAAGTGTAAACTAAAATGTACAGCATAGCGTACGTGTAGCAAGGTTCTTACCGATCGAATTTTACTATTTGTGCACTGATTTTTGACACATAGGTTGACACTTGCATTGTTGTCAAGTGTCAATTGGATGGGAAAATTGTTTGAAATTTAAACTATCTAACCTGGTAATGTGACGTGGCAAAGTGTAAACTAAAGTGTACACGATAGTGTACATGTCACAATGTTCTTACCGATTGAACTTTGCTATTCGTACATTGATTTTTGACATGTTGTTTGACACTTTCATTGTTTTCAAGTGTCAATTGGATGGAAAAATTGTTTGAAATTTAAAATATCCAACCGGGTAATGTCAGGTGGTAAAGTGTAAACTTAAGTGCACACCATGGTGTACGTGTTGCAAGGTTCCTACCAATTGAACTTTGTTATTTGCACATTGATTTTTAAGAAGTTGGTTGGCATTTGCATTGTTGTGAAGTGTCAATTGGTTGGGAAATTGTTAGAAATTTAAACGATCTGACCGGGTAATGTCACGTGGCAAAGTGTGAACTGCAGTATACACCATAGTGCACAGGTAGAATGGTACTTACTGATTGAACTTTACTATTCGTACACTGATTTTTGACACGTTGTTCGACACTTACATTGTTGTCAGGTGTCAATTGGATTGGAAAACTGTTTTAAATTTCTACTGTCAAATAGGGTAATGTCACGTGCCAAAGTGTAAACTAAAGTGTACACCATAGTGTACGTGTAGCAAGGTTCTTACCGATTGAAATTTGCTATTTGTACATTAATTTTTGACACGTTGGTTAACACTCGCATTGTTTTCAAGTGTCAATTGGATGGGAAATATTTTTTAAATTTAAACTATCCAACCGAGTAATGTCACGTGGTAAAGTGCAAACTAATGTGTACACCATAGTGTACGTGTAGGAAGGTTCTTACCGATTGAACTTTGCTATTCGTGCAATTAATTTTTGACCCATTGGTTGACACTCACATTGTTGTCAAGTGTCAATTGGATGGGAAAATTGTATGAAATTTAAACTATCCAACCGGGAAATGTCACGTGGTAAAGTGTAAACTAAAGTGTACAACATAGTGTACAAGTAGCAGGGTTCTTAGCGATTGAACTTTGCTATTTGTGCACTGATTTTTGACACATTGGTTGACACTTGCATTGTTGTCAAGTGTCAATTGGATCGAAAAACTGTTTGAAATTTAAGCTATCCAATCGGATAATGTGACGTGGCAAAGTGCAAAATAATGTGTATACCGTAGTGTACGTGTAGCAAGATTCTTACCGATTGAATTTGCTATTTGAGCATTGATTTTTGACACATTGGTTGGCACCTGTATTGTTGTCAAGTGTCAATTGGATCGAAAAATTGTTTTAAATTTAAACTATCCAACCAGGTAATGTGATATGGCAAAGTGCAAACTAATGTGTACACCATATTGTACATGTCGCAGGGTTCTTACCGATTGAACTTTCCTATCCATACACTGATTTTTAACAAGTTGTTTGATAGTTACGTTGCTGTCAAGTATCAATTAGATGGAAAAACTATTTGAAATTTATACTATAAAATAGGGTACTGTCGCGTAGCAAAGTGTAAACTAAAGTGTACACCATAGTGTAAGTGTTGCAAGGTTCTTACCGATCGAACTTTGCTATTTGTGCACTGATTTTTGATAGATAAGTTAACACTTGCATTGTTGTCAAGTGTCAATTAGATGGGAAAATTGTTTGAAATTTAAACTATCCAAACGGGTAATGTGACGTGGCGAAGTGTAAACTAAAGTGCACATGATAGTGTACATGTCGCCATGTTCTTACCGATTGAACTTTGCTATTCGCAAACTAATTTTTGACACGTTGTGTGACACTTGCATAGTTGTCAAGTCTCAATTGGATGGAAAAATTGTTTGAAATTTAAAATATCCAACCGGGTAATGTCTCGTGGCAAAGTGTAAACTAAAGTATACACCATAATGTACATGTAGCAAGGTTCTTACCAATTGAACTTTGCTATTTGCACATTAATTTTTGACACGTTGGTTGACATTTGCATTGTTGTCAAGCGTCAATTGGATCGAAAAATTGTTTGAAATTTAAACTATCCAATCGGGTAATAAGACGTGGCAAAGTGTAAACTATAGTGTACACCATAGTGTACATGTAGCGAGGTTCTTTCTGATTGAACTTTACTATTCGTACACTGATTTTTTACACATTGTTTGACACTTGCATTGTTGTCAAGTGTCAATTGGATAGGAAAACTGTTTTAAATTTATACTGTCAAACAGGGTAATGTCAAGTAGCAAAGTTTAGACTAAAGTGTACACCATAGTGTACGTGTAGCAGGTTCTTACCAGTTGAACTTGGCTATTTGTACATTGATTTTTGACACGTTGGTTGATACTCACTTTGTTTTCAAGTGTCAATTGGATGGGAAAATTGTTTAAAATTTAAACTATCCTACCGGGTAATGTCACGTGGCAAAGTGTACACCATAGCGTACGTTTAGCAAAGTTCTTAACGATTGAACTTTGTTGTTCATACACTCATTTTTGACGCATTGGTCGACATTCGCATTGTTGTCAAGTGTCAATTGGATGGGAAAATTTTTTAAAATTTAGACTATCCAACTGGGTAATGTCACGTGGCAAATTGTAAACTAAAGTATACACCACAGTGCACATGTAGCAAGGTTTTTACCGATTGAACTTTGCTATTCGTACACTGATTTTTGATGAGTTGTTTGACCCTTACATTGTTGTCAAGTGTCCATTGGATAGGAAAACTGTTTTAGATTTATACTATCAAACAGGGTAATGTCACGTAGAAAACTTCTTACCGATTGAACTTTGCTACTTTTACATTAATTTTGGACACGTTGGTTGACACTCGCATTGTTGTCAAGTGTCAATTGGATGGGAGAATTGATTGAAATTTAAACTATCCAACCAGGTAATGTCACGTGGCAAAGTGTAAACTAAAGTGTACTCCATAGTGTATGTGTATCAGGGTTTTTACCGATTGAACTTTGCTATTCGTACACTAATTTTTGACTCGTTGGTTGACATTTGCATTGTTGTCAAGTGTCAATTGGATGAAAATATTGTTTAAAATTTAAACTATCCAACCGGGTAATGTCACGTGGCAAAGTGTAGACTAAAGTGTACACCACAGTGCACATGTAGCAAGGTTCTTACCGATTGAACTTTGCTATTCATAAACTGATTTTTGACACGTTGTTTGACACTTGCATTGTTGTCAAGTGTCAATTGGATCGAAAAACGGTTTTAAATTTATACTGTCAAACAGGGTAATGTCACGTAGGAAAGTTCTTACCGATTGAACTTTGCTACTTGTACATTGATTTTTGACATGTTGGTTGACACTCGTATTGTTGTCAAGTGTCAATTGGATGGGAAAATTGATTGAAATTTAAACTATCCAACTGGGTAATGTCACATGGCAAAGTGTAAACTAAAGTGTACACCATAGTGTACGTGTAGCAAGGCTCTTACCATTTGAACTTTGCTATTCTTACACTAATTTTTGACTCGTTGTTTGACACTTGCATTGTTGGCAAGTGTCAATTGGATGGGAAAACTATATGAAATTTATACAGTCAGATAGGGTAATGTCACGTAGAAAAGTGTAAACTAAAGTGTACACCATAGTGTACGTGTAGCAAGGCTCTTATCGATTGAACTTTGTTGTTTGTGCACTGATTTTTCACACGTTAATTGGGACTTGCATTGTTGTCAGGTGTCAATTGGATCGAAAAATTGTTTGAAACTTAAACTATCTAACCGGGTAACGTGACGTTGTGAAATGCAAACTAATGTGTACACCATAGTGTACATGTAGTAAGGTTCTTATCGATTGAACTTTCCTATTTGTACACTGATTTTTAACACGTTGTTTGATACTTACATCGTTGTCAAGTGTCAATTGGACGAAAAAACTGTTTGAAATTTATACTGTAAAATAGGGTAATGTCGCGTAGCAAAGTGTAAACTAAAGTGTACACCATAGTGTACGTGTGGCAAGGTTCTTACCGATTGAACTTTACTATTTGTGCATTGATTTTTAACACGTAGGTTGACACTTACATTGTTGTCAAGTGTCAATTGGGTGGGAAAATTGATTGAAATTTAAACTATCCAACCGAGTAATGTCACGTGGCAAAGTGTAAACTAAAGTGTACACCATAGTGTACGTTTAGCAAGGTTCTTACCGATTGAACTTTGCTATTCGTACACTAATTTTTGACTCGTTGGTTGACACTCATATTGTTGTCAATTGTCAATTGGATGGGAAGATTTTTTGAAATTTAAACTATCCAACCAGGTAATATCACGTGGCAAAGTGTAAACTAAAGTGTACACCATAGTGTACATGTGGCAGGGTTCTTGCCAATTGAAATTTGCTACTTGTACACTGATTTTTGACACGTTGTTTGACACTTTCATTGTTATCCAGTGTCAATTGGATGGAAAAACTATTTGAAATTTATACTGTCGAACAGGGTAATTTCACATAGCAAAGCGTAAACTAAAGTGCACACCATAGTGTACGTATAGCAAGGTTCTTACCGATTGAACTTCGTTATTTGTGCACTGATTTTTGACTCACTGGTTAACACTTGCATTGTTGTGAAGTGTCAATTGGATGGGAAATTGTTTGAAATTTAAACTATCCAACCGGGTAATGTCACGTGGCAAAGTGTGAATTAAAGTATACACCATAGTGCACATGTAGCAAAGTTCTTACCGATTGAACTTTGCTATTCGTACACTGATTTTTGATACATTGTTTGACACTTACATTGTTGTCAAGTGTCAACTGGATAGGTAAACTGTTTTAAATTTATATTGTCAAACAGGGTAATGTCACGTAGCAAAGCGTAAACTAAAGTGTACACCATAGTGTACATGTAGCAAGGTTCTTACTGATTGAACTTTGCTATTTGTACTTTAATTTTTGACACTTTGGTTGACACTCACATTGTTGTCAAGTGTCAAGTGGATGAGAAAATTGTTTGAAATTTAAACTATCCAACCGGGTAATGTCACGTGGCAAAGTGTAAACTAAAGTGTACACCATAGTGTACGTGTAGCAATGTTCTTACCAATTGAACTTTGTTATTCGTCCACTAATTTTTAACACATTGGTTGACACCGCATTGTTGTTAAGTGTCAATTGGATGAGAAAATTGTTTTAAATTTATACTATCCAACCGGCTAATGTCATGTGGCAAACTGTAAATTATAGTGTTCACCATAGTGTACATGTAGTAGGGTTCTTACTGATTGAACTTTGCTATTCGAACAATATTTTTTGACACGTTGTTTGACACTTGCTGTTGTCAAGTGTCAATTGGATGAAAAAACTTTTTGAAATTTATACTGTCAAACAGGGTAATGTCACGTAGCAAAGTGTAAACTAAATTGTACACCATAGTGTACGTCTAGCAAGGTTATTATCGATTGAACTTTCCCATTTGAACATTGATTTTTGACACGTTGGTCGACACTTACATTGTCGTCAAGTGTCAATTGAATGGAAAAATTGTTTGAAATTTAAACAACTAACCGGGTAATGTCACGTGGCAAAGTGTAAACTAAGGTATGCACCATATTGTACATGTAGCAAGGTTCTTACCGATTTAACTTTGCTATTGTTACAATGATTTTTGAAACGTTGTTTGACACTTGCATTGTTGTCAAGTGTCAATTGGATGAGAAAACTGTATGAAATTTATACTGTTAAATAGTGTAATGTCATGTAGAAAAGTGTAAACTAAAGTGAACACCATAGTGTACGTGTAGCAAGGTTCTTACCGATTGAACTATGCTATTTGTGCACTGATTTTTGACACTTTGGTTGACACTTATATTGCTGTCAGGTGTCAGTTGGATCGAAAAATTGTTTAAAATTTAAACTATCCAACCAGGCAATGTGACGTGGCAAAGTGCAAACTAATGTGTACACCGTAGTGTACATGTCGCAAGGTTCTTACCGATTGAACTTTCCTATTCGTACACTAATTTTTAACATGTTGTTCGACACTTGCATTGTTGTCAACAGTCAATTGGATGGAAAAACTGTTTGAAATTTATACTGTAAAATAGGGTAATGTCGCGTAGCAAAGTACAAACTAAAGTGTACACCATAGTGTACGTGTGGCAAGTTTCTTACCGATTGAACTTTGCTATTTGTGCATTGACTTTTGACACGTAGGTTGACACTTGCATTGTTGTCAAGTGTCAATTAGATGGGAAAATTCTTTGAAATTTAAACTATCCAACCGGTAATGTCACGTGGCAAAGTGTAAATTAAATTGTACACGATAGTGTACATGTCCCAATGTTCTTATCGATTGAACTTTGCTACTCGTACTCTAATTTTTGACACGTTGTTTGACACTTGCATTGTTGTCAAGTGTCAATTTGATGGAAAAATTGTGTGAAATTTGAACTATCCAACCGGGTAATGTCACGTGACAAAGTGTAAATTAAAGTTTACACTATAGTGTACATGTAGCAAGGCTCTTACCAATTAAACTTAGCTATTTGTACACTAATTTTCGACTCGTTCGTTGACACTTGCATTGTTGTCAAGTGTCAATTAGATGGGAAAATTCTTTGAAATTTAAACTATCCAACCGGGTAATGTCTCGTGACAAAGTGTAAATTAAAGTTTACACTATAGTGTACATGTAGCAAGGCTCTTACCAATTAAACTTAGCTATTTGTACACTAATTTTCGACTCGTTCGTTGACACTTGCATTGTTGTCAAGTGTCAATTGGATGGGAAATTGTTTGAAATTTAAACCATCCAACCGAGTAATGTGACGTGGCAAAGTGTAAACTAAAGTGTACACGATAGTGTATAAGTAGCAAGGTTCTTACCGACTAAACTTTGCTATTCGTACACTAATTTTTTACATGTTATTTGACACTTACGCTATTGTCAAGTGTCAATTGGATGGAAAAATTGTTTGAAATTTAGACTATCAAATAGGGTAATGTCACGTAGCAATGTGTAAACCAAAAGTGTACACGATAGTGTACATGTAGCAAGGCTCTTACCAATTGAACTTAGCTATTTGTACACTAATTTTCGACTCGTTCGTTGACACTTGCATTGTTGTCAAGTGTCAATTGGATGGAAAAAATGTTTGAAATTTATACTATCCAACCGGGTAATGTCATATGGCAAAGTGTAAACTAAAGTGTACAGCATAGTGTACATGTAGCTAGATTCTTGCCGATTGAACTTTGCTACTCGTACATTAATTTTTGACACGTTGTTTAACACTTGCACTATTGTCAAGCGTCAATTGGATGGAAAAACTGTTTGAAATTTATACTATGAAACAGGGTAATGTTGCGTAGCAAAGAGTAAACTAAAGTGTACACCATAGTGTACGTGTAGCAAGGTTCTTACCGAATGAACTTTGCTATTTGTATGCTAATTTTTGACACGTAGGTTGACACTTGTATTGTTGTCAAGTGTCAATTGGATGAAAAAATTGTTTGAAATTTAAACTATCCAATCGCGTAATGTGACGTGGCAAAATGTAAACTAAAGTGTACGCGATAGTGTACGTGTCGCAATGTACTTACCGATTGAACTTTACTATTCGTACACTAATTTTTGACACGTTGTTTGGCACCTACATTGTTGTCATGTGTCAATTGGATGGGAAAATCTTTTGAAATTTAAACCATCCAACTGGGTAATGTGACGTAGCAAAGTGTAAACTAAAGTGTACATGATAGTGTTTATGTAGCAAGGTTCTTACCGATTGAACTATGCTATTCGTAAACTGATTTTTGAAACGTTGTTTGACATTTGCACTATTGTCAAGTGTCAATTGGATGGAAAAACTTTTTGAAATTTAGACTATCAAATAGGGTAATGTCACGTAGCAATGTGTAAACTAAAGTGTTCACGTAGTATACGTATAGCAAGGCTCTTACCGATTGAACTTTTCTATTTGTGCACTAATTTTTGGCTTGTTCATTGACACTTGCATTGTTGTCAAGTGTCAATTGGATGGGAAAATTATTTGAAATTTAAACTATCCAATCGGGTAATATCATGTGGCAAAGTGTAAACCAAAGTGTACACCATAGTGTACATGAAGCTAGATTCTTGCCGATTGAACTTTGCTATTCATACACTGATTTTTGACACGTTGTTTGACACTTGTACTATTGTCAAGTGTCAATTGGATGGAAAAATTGTTTGAAATTTATACTGTAGAACAGGGTAATGTCGCGTAGCAAAGAGTAAACTAAAGTGCACACCATAGTGTACGTGTAGCAAGGTTCTTACCGATTGAACTTTGATATTTGTGCACTGATTTTTGACACGTAGGTTGACACTTGATTGTTGTCAAGTGTCAATTGGATGAAAAAATTGTTTGAAATTTAAACTATCCAACTGGGTAATGTGACGTGGCAAAGTGTAAACTAAAGTGTACACAATAGTGTACATGTCGCAATGTTCTTACCGATTAAACTTTGCTATCCGCACACTGATTTTTGACAAGTTGTTTGACACTTTCATTGTTGTCAAGTGTCAATTGGATCGAAAAATTGTTTGAAATTTAAACTATCCAACCGGCTAATGTCACGTGACAAAGTGTAAACTAAAGTGTACACCATAGTGTACATGTTACAAGGTCCTTACCCGTTGAACTTTTCTATTTGCGCACTAATTTTTGACACGTTGGTTGACACTTGAATTATTGTCAAGTGTCAATTAGGTGGGAAAGTTGTTTAAAATTTAAAATATCCGACCGGGTAATGTAACATGGAAAAGTGTAAACTAATATGTACACCATAGTGGACATGTAGCAAAGTTCTTACCGATTGAACTTTACTATTCGTACACTGATTTTTGACATGTTGTTTGACAAATTTTTGACATGTTGTTTGACACTTACATTGTTGTCAAGTGTCAATTAGATGGAAAAACTGTTTGAAATTTAAACTATCCAACCGGGTAATGTCACGTAGCAAAGTGTAAACTAAAATGTACACCATAGTGTACGTGTAGCAAGGTTCTTACCGATTGAACTTCGCTATTTGTGCACTGATTTTTGACATGTTGATTGACACTTCCATTGTTGTGAGGTGTCAATTGGATGAGAAATTGTTTGAAATTTAAACTATCCAACCTGGTAATGTCAAATGGCAAAGTGTAAACTAAAGTATACACTATAGTGCACATGTAGCAAGGTTCTTATCGATTGAACTTTGCTATTCGTACACTGATTTTTGACATGTTGTTTGATGCTTGCATTGTTGTCAAGTGTCAATCGGATGGAAAAATTGCTTGAAATTTAAATTGTCAAACCGGGTAATGGGACGTGGCAAAGTGTAAACTAAAGTGTACACCATAATGTACGTGTCGCAATGTTCTTACCGATTGAACTTTGCTATTCGTACACTGATTTTTGACATGTTGTTTGACACTTACATTGTTTTCAAGTGTCAATTAGATGGAAAAACTGTTTGAAATTTAAACTATCCAACCGGGTAATGTCACGTGGCAAAGTGTGAACTAAAGTGTACACAATAGTGTACATGTAGCAAGGGTCTTACTAATTTAACTTTGCTATTCTTAAACTGATTTTTGCAACGTTGTTTGACACTTATATTGTTGTCAAGTGTCAATTGGATGGGAAAACCGTATGAAATTTATACTGTCAAACAGGGTATTGTCACGTAGCAAAGTGTAAACTAAAGTGTACACCATAGTGTATGTGTAGCAAGGTTCTTACCGATTGAACTTTGCTATTTGTGCACTAATTTTTGACACGTTGGTTGATACTTGCATGGTTGGCAAGTGTCAATTGGATGGGAAGTTGTTTGAAATTTAAACTATCCAAATGGGTAATGTCACGTGGCAAAGTGTAAACTAAAGTATAAACCATAGTGCACATGTATCAAGGTTCTTACCGATTGAACTTTGCTATTAGTACACTGATTTTTGACACGTTGTTTGACACTTGCATTGTTGTCAAGTGTCAATTGGATAGGAAAATTGTTTTAAATTTATACTGTCAATCAGGATAATGTCACATAGTGAAGTGTAAAGTAAAGTGTACACCATAGTGTACGTGTAGCAAGGTTCTTACAGATTGAACTTTGTTATTCGTACACTAATTTTTGACACGTTGGTTGACACTCGCATTATTGTCAATTGGATGGGAATATTGTTCGAAATTTAAACTATCCCACCGAGTAATGTCACGTGGCAAAGTATAAACTAAAGTGTACACCATAGTGTATATGTAGCAAGGTTCTTACCGATTGAATTTTGCTGTGCGTACACTGATTTTTGACACTTGCGTTGTTGTCAAGGGTCAATTAGATGGGAAAACTATTTGAAATTTATACTGTCAAACAGGATAATGTCATGTAGCAAAGTGTAAACAAAAGTATAAACCATAGTGTACGTGTAGCAAGGTTCTTACCGATTGAACTTTGCTATTTGTGCACTGATTTTTGAGACGTTGGTTAACACCTGCATCGTTGTCAAGTTTCAGTTGGATCGGAAAATTGTTTGAAATGTATGCTATCCAACCGGGAAATGTGATGTGGCAAAGTGTAAACTAGTGTGTACACCCTAGTGTACATGTTGCAAGGTTCTTACCGATTGAACTTTGCTATTCGTACATTGATTTTGGACACGTTGTTAGACCCTTGCATTGTTGTCAAGTGTCAATTGGATGGAAAATTTGTTTGAAATTTATATTATAAAACAGGGTAATATCGTGTAGCAAAGTGTAAACTAAAGTGTACACCATAGTGTACGTGTAGCAAAGTTCTTAACGATTGAACTTTACTATTTGTACGCTGATTTTTGACAATTAGGTTGACACTTGTATTGCGGTCAAGTGTCAATTGGACAGGAAAACTGTTTAAAATTTAAACTATCCAATCAGGTAATGTCACGTGGGAAAGTGTAAACTAAAGTGTACACCATAGTGTACATGTAGCAAGGTTCTTATCGATTTTACTTTGCTATTCTTACACAGATATTTTTTACACGTTGTTTGACACTTGTATTGTTGTCAAGCGTCAATTGGATAGGAAAACTATTTTAAACTTATATTGTCAGGGTAATGCCACGTAGCAAAGTGTAAACTAAAGTATAAACAATAGTGTACGTGTAGCAAGGTTCTTATCGATTGAACTTTGCTATTTGTTTACTGATTTTTGACACGCTGGTTGACACTTGCATTGTTGTCAAGTGTCAATTGGATGGGAAAATTGTTTGAAATTTTAACTATCCAACCGAGTAATGTCACGTGGCAATGTGTAATCTAAAGTGTACACCAAAGTGTACATGTAGCAAGGTTCTTACCAATTGAACTTTGCTATTTGTGCACTGATTTTTGACACGCTGGTTGATACTTGCATTGTTGTTAAGTATCAAGTGGAAAGGAAAATTGTTTGAAATTTAAACAATCCAACCAGGTAATGTGACGTGGCAAAGTGTAAGCTAAAGTGTACACCATAGTGTACATTTGGCAAGGTTCTTACATATTTAACTTTGCTATTCTTACACTGATTTTTGCAACGATGTTTGGCACTTGCACTGCTGCCAAGTGTACATTGGATGGGAAAACTGTAGGAAATTTATACTGTCAAATAGGGTAATGTCACGCAGCAAAGTGTAAACTAAAGTTTACACCATAGTGTACGTGTAACAAGGTTCTTACCGATTAAAATTTGCTATTTGTTTACTGATTTTTGACATGTTGGTTGACACTTGCATTGTTGTCAAGTGTCAATTGGATGGGAAAATTGTTTGAAATTTAAACTATCCAACCGGGTAATGTGACGTGGCAAAGTGTAAACTAAAGTGTACACCACAGTGTATATGCAGCAAGGTTCTTACCGATTGAACTTTGCTATTCGTGCACTGATTTTTGACAAGTTGTTGGACACTTGCATTGTTGTCAAGTGCCACTTGGATAGAAAAACTGTTTGAAATTTATACTATAAAATAGGGAGATGTCGCGTAGCAAAGTCTAAATTAAATTGCACACCATAGTGCACGTGTAGCAAGGTTCTTACCTATTGAACTTTACTATTCGTACGCTGATTTTTGACACGTTGTTTGTCCCTTGCATTGTTGTCAAGTGTCAATCGGATGGGAAAACTGTAGGAAATTTATTTTGTCAAAGAGGGTAATGTGATGTAGCATAGTTTAAACCAAAGTGTACGCAATAGTGTACGTGTAACAAGGTTCTTACCGAATGAACATTGCTATTTGTACGCTGATTTTTGACACATTGGTTGACACTTGCATTGTTGTCAAGTGTCAATTGGATGGGAAAATTGTTTGAAATTTAAACTATCCAACTGGGTAATGTCACATGGCAAAGTGTAAACTAAAGTGTACACAATAGTGTACATGTGGCAAGGTTCTTACTGATTTAACTTTGCTATTCTTATACTGATTTTTGCAAAGTTGTTTGACACTTACATTGTTGTCAAGTGTCAATTGGATGGGAAAATCGTATGAAATTTATTCTGTCAAACAGGGTAATGTCACGTAGCAAAGTGTAAACTAAAGTGTACACCATAGTGTACGTGTAGCAAGGTTCTTACCGATTGACTTTGCTATTTATGCACTGATTTTTGACACGTTGGTTGAGACTTGCATTGCTGCCAAGTATCAATTGGATCGAAAAATTGATTGAAATTTTAAACTATCCAACCAGGTAATGTGATGTGGCAAAGTGTAAACTAATGTGTACACCATAGTGTAAATGTCGCAAGGTTCTTACTGATTGAACTTTGCTATTCGTACACTGATTTTTGACACGTTGTTTGACACTTGCATTATTGTCAAGTGTCAATTGGATGGGAAAACTGTATGAAATTTATACCGTCAAATAGGGTAATTCCACGTCGCAAAGTGTACACCATAGTGTACGTGTAGCAAGGTTCTTACCGGTTGAACTTTGCTATTTATGCACTGATTTTTTACACATTGGTGGACACTTGCATTGTTGTGAAGTGTCAATTGGACGGGAAATTGTCTGAAATTTAAACTATCCAACTGGATAATGTCACGTGGCAAAGTGTAAACTAAAGTATACACTATAGTGCACATGTAGCAAGGTTCTTACCGATTGAACTTTGCTATTCGTACACTGATTTTGACACAATGTTTGACGCTTGCATTGTTCTCAAGTGTCAGTTGGATAGGAAAATTGTTTTAAATTTATACTGTCAAACAGGGTAATGTCACGTAGTGAAGTGTAAACTAAAGCGTACACCATAGTGTACGTGTAGCAAGGTTCTTACCGATTGAACTTTGCTATTCGTACACTAATTTTTGACACATTGGTTGACACTCGCATTATTGTTAAGTGTCAATTGGATAGGAATATTGTTCGAAATTTAAACTATTCTATCGAGTAATGTCACGTGGCAAAGTGTAAACTAAAGTGTACACCATAGTGTATATGTAGCAAGGTTCTTACCGATTGAACTTTATTGTTCGTACACTGATTTTTGACACGTTGTTTGACACTTGCATTGTTGTCAAGGGTCAATTGGATGGGAAAACTGTTTGAAATTTATACTATCAAGCAGGGTAATGGCACATTGTAAAGTGTAAACTAAAGTACAAACCATATTGTACGTGTAGCAAAGTTCTTACCGATTGAACTTTGCTATTTGTGCACTAATTTTTGACACATTGGTTGACACTTGCATTGTTGTCAAGTGTCAATTGGATCGAAAAATTATTTGAAATGTGAGCTATCCAATCAGGAAATGTGATGTGGTAAAGTGTAAACTAGTGTGTACACCATAGTGTGCATGTCGCAAGGTTCTTACCGATTGAACTTTCCTATTCGTACATTGATTTTTGACCCGTTGTTAGACACTTGCATTGTTGTCAAGTGTCAATTGGATGGAAAAACTGTTTGAAATTTATACTGTAAAATAGGGTAATGTTGCATTGTAAAATGTAAACTAAAGTGTACACCATAGTGTACATGTAGCAAAGTTCTTAAAGATTTAACTTTGCTATTTGTGCACTAATTTTTGACATGTAGGTTGACACTTGCATTGTTGTCGGTTGACACTTGCATTGTTGTCAAGTGTCAATTGGATGGGAAAACTGTTTGAAATTTAAACTATCCGACCAGGTAATGTCGCGCGGCAAAGTGTAAACTAAAGTGTACACAGTAGTGTACATGTAACAAGGTTCTTACCGATTTATATTTGCTATTCTTACACGAGTTTTTTACACGTTGTTTGACACTTGCATTGTTGTCAAGCGTCAATTGGATCGGAAAACTATTTTAGATTTATGCTGTCAAGGTAACGTCACGTAGCGAAGTGTAAACTAAAGTATAAACCATAGTGTACGTGTAGCAAGGTTCTTTCTGATTGAACTTTGCTATTTGTTTACTGATTTTTAACGCATTGGTGGACACTTGCATTGTTGTGAAGTGTCAATTGGATGGGAAAATTGTTTGAAATTTAAACTATCCAATCGGGTAATGTCACGTGGCAAAGTGTAAACGAAAGTGTACACCAAAGTGTACATGTAACAATATTCTTACCGATTTAACTTTGCTATTCTTAATATGATTTTTACCACGTTGTTCGACACTTGTATTGTTGTCATGTGTCAATTGGATAGAAAAATTGTTTGAAATTTATACTGTCAAACAGGGTAATGTCACGTGGTAAAGTGTAAACTAAAGTGCACACCATAGTGTACATGTAGCAAGGTTCTTACCGCTTGAACTACGCTATTTGTGCACTAATTTTTGACACGTTGGTTGACACTTGCAGTGTTGTTAAGTGTCAATTGGAAAGGAAAATTGTTTAAAATTTAAACAGTCCAACCGGGTAATGTGATGTGGCAAAGTGTAAACTAAAGTGTACACCATAGTGTACATGTTGCAAGGTTCTTACCGATTTATCTTTGCTATTCTTACACTGATTTTTGACGCGTTGTTTGACACTTGCATTGTTGTCAAGTGTACATTGGATGGGAAAATTGTATGAAATTTACACTGTCAAATATGGTAATGTTACGTAACAAAGTGTAAACAAAAGTTTACACCATAGTGTACATGTATCATGGTTCTTACCGATTGAACGTTACTATTTGTTTACTGATTTTTGACACGTCGGTTGACCCTTGCATTGTTGTCAAGTGTCAATTGGATGGAGATATTGATTGAAATTTAAACTATCCAACCGGGTAATGTGACGTGGTAAAGTGTAAATAAAGTATACAACACAGTGTATATTTAGCAAGGTTCTTACCGATTGAACTTTGCTATTCGTACGTTGATTTTTGACAAGTTGTTTGACACTTGCATTGTTGTCAAGTTCCACTTGGATGGAAAAACTGTTTGAAATTTATACTGTAAAATAGGGTCATGTCGCGTAGCAAAGTGTAAACTAAAGTGTACACCATAGTGCACATGTAGCAAGGTTCTTACCGATTGAACTTTTCTATTCGTACACTGATTTTTGACAAGTTGTTTGTCGCTTGCATTGTTGTCAAGAATCAATCGGATGGGAAAACTGTATGAAATTTATACTGTCAAAAAGGGTAACGTCACATAGCAAAGTGTAAACTGAAGTGTACACCATAGTGTACGTGTAGCAAGGTTCTTACCGATTGAACTTTGCTATTTGTGCACTGATTTTTGACACGTTGGTTAACACTTGCATTGTTGTTAAGTGTCAATTGGAAAGGAAAATTGTTTGAAATTTAAACAATCCAACCGGGTAATGTGAAGTGGCAAAGTGTAAACTAAAGTGTACACCATAGTGTACATGTGGCAAGGTTCTTACCGATTTAACTTTGCTATTTTTACACTTATTTTTGATACTCTGTTTGACACTTGCATTATTGTCAAGTGTATATTGGATGGGAAAAATGTATGAAATTTACACTGTCAAATAGGGTAATATCACGTCATAAAGTGTAAACTAAAGTTTACGCCATCGTGTACTATAGCAATGTTCTTACCGATTGAACTTTGCTATTTATGCACTGATTTTTGACCCATTGGTTGACACTTGTATTGTTGTGAAGTGTCAATTGGATGGGAAATTATTTGAAATTTAAACTATCCAATTGGGCAATGTCACGTGACAAAGTATAAACTAAAGTATACACCATAGTGCACATGTAGCAAGGTTCTTACCTATTGAACTTTGCTATTCGTACACTAATTTTTGAGACGTTGTTTAACACTTGCATTGTTGTCAAGTGTCAACTGGATAGGATAATTGTTTTAAATTTATACTGTCAAACAGGGTAATGTCACGTAGTGATGTGTAAACTAAAGTGTACACCATAGTGTACGTGTAGCAAGGTTCTTACCGATTAAACTTTGCTATTCGTACACTAATTTTTGACACGTTGGTTGAGACTCGCATTATTGTCAAGTGTCAATTGGATGGAAAAATTGTTTGAAATTTAAACTATCCCACTGAGTAATGTCATGTGGCAAAGTATAAACTAAAGTGTACACCATAGTGTATAGCAAGGTTCTTACCGATTGAACTTTGCTGTTCGTAGACTGATTTTTGACACGTTATTTGACACTTGCGTCGTTGTCACGGGTCAATTGAATGAGAAAACTGTTTGAAATTTATACTGTCAAACAAGATAATGTCACGTAGCAAAGTGTAAACTAAAGTATAAACCATAGTGTACGTGTAGCAAGGTTCTTACCGAATGAACTTTGCTATTTGTGCACTGATTTTTGAGACGTTGGTTGACACCTGCATCGTTGTCAAGTTTCAGTTGGATCGAAAAATTGTTTGAAATGTAAGCTATCCAACCGGGAAATGTGATGTGGCAAAGCGTAAACTAGTGTGTACACCATAGTGTACATGTCACAAGGTTCTTATCGATTGAATTTTGCTATTCATACATTGATTTTTGACACGTTGTTAGACACTTGCATTGTTGTCAAGTGTCAATTGGATGGAAAAACTATTTAAAATTTATATTGTAAAATAGGGTAATGCCGCATAGTAAAGTGTAAACTAAATTGTACACCATAGTGTACGTGGAGCAAAGTTCTTAACGATTGAACTTTGCTGTTTGTGCACTGATTTTTAACATGCAGGTTGACACTTGCATTGTTATCAAGTGTCAATTGGATGGGAAAACTGTTTGAAATTTAAACTATCCAACCGGGTAATGTCACGCTGCAAAGTGTAAACTAAAGTGTACACCATAGTGTATATTTAGCAAGGTTCTTACCGATTTAACTTTGCTATTCTTACACGAATTTTTTACATGTTGTTTGACACTTGCATTGTTGTCAAGCGTCAATTGGATAGGAAATTTTTTTTAAATTTATACTGCCAGGGTAACGTCACGTAGCAAAGCGTAAACTAAAGTATAAACCAAAGTGTACGTGTAGCAAGGTTCTTACCGATTGAACATCACTATTTGTTTACTGATTTTTGACACGTTGGTTGACACTTTAATTGTTGTCAAGTGTCAATTGGATTGAAAAATTGTTTAAAATTTAAACCATCCAACCGAGTAATGTCACGTGGGAAAGTGTAAACTAAAGTGTACACAAAAGTATACATGTAGGAAGGTTCTTATCGATTTAACTTTGCTATTCTTACACTGATTTTTACCACGTTGTTCGACACTTGTATTGTTGTCAAGTGTCAATTGGAGGGAAAAATTGTTTGAAATTTATACTGTCAAACAGGTTTATGTGACGTAGTAAAGTGTAAACTAAAGTGTACATCATAGCGTATATGTAGCAAGGTTCTTACCGTTTGAACTTTGCTATTTGTGCACTGATTTTTGACACCTTGGTTGACACTTAAATTGTTGTTAAGTGTCAAATGGAAAGGAAATTTTTTTGACATTTAAACAATCCAACCGGGTAATGTGAAGTGGCAAAGTGTAAACTAAAGTGTACACCATAGTGTACATGTGGTAAGGTTCTTACCGATTTAACTTTACTATTCTTACACTGATTTTTGATACGTTGGTTGACACTTGCGTTGTTGTCAAGTGTCAATTGGATGGGAAATTATTTGAAATTTAAACTATCCAACAAGGTAATGTGACGTGGCAAAGTGTAAACTAAAGTGTACACCACAATGTATATGTAGCAAGGTTCTTACCGATTGAACTTTCCTATTCGTACACTGATTTTTGACACGTTGTTTGACAGTTACATTGTTGTCAAGTGTCACTTGGATGGAAAAACTGTTTGAAATTTATATTGTTAAATAGGGTAAGGTCGCGTGGCAAAGTGTAAACTAAAGTGTACACCATAGTGTACGTGTAACAAAGTTCTTACCGATTGAACTTTGTTATTTGTGTACTATTTTTTGGCACGTGGGATGACACTTGTATTGTTGTCGAGTGTCAATTGGATGGGAAAATTATTTGAAATTTAAACTATCCAAACGAGTAATGTCACGCAGCAAAGTGTAAACTAAAGTGTACATCATAGTGTACATGTAGCAAGGTTCTTACTGATTTAACTCTGCTACTCTTACACTGATTTTTTACACGTTGTTAGATACTTGTATTGTTGTCAAGTGTCAACTAGATAGGAAAAATATTTTAAATTTATACTGTCAAACAGGGTAATGTCACGTAGCAAACTGTAAATTAAAGTATAAACCATAGTGTATGCGTAGCAGGGTTCTTACCGATTGAACTTTGCTATTTGTTTACTGATTTTTGACGCGTTGGTTGACACTTGTATTATTGTCAAGTGTCAATTGGATGGAAAAATTGTTTGAAATTTAACCTATCCAATCGGGTAATGTTACGTGGCAAAGTGTAAACTAAAGTGTACACCATAGTGTACATGTAGCAAGGTTTTTACCGATTTAACTTTGCTATTCTTACACTGATTTTTGACACGTTGCTTGACACTTGCATTGTGGTCAAGTGTCAATTGGATGGAAAAATTGTTTGAAATTTCTATTGTCAATTAGGGTAATGTCACGTAGCAAAATATAAACTAAAGTGTACACCATAGTGTACGTGTAGCAAGGTTCTTACCGATTGAACTTTGCTATTTGTTCATTGATTTTTGACACGTTGGTTGACACTCACATTGTTGTCGAGTGTCAATTGGATGGGAAATTGTTCGAAATTTAAACTATCCAACTGGATAATGTCATGTGGCAAAGTGTGAACTGAAGTATACACCGCAGTGCACATGTAGCAAGCTTCTTACCGATTGAACTTTGCTATTCGTGCACTGATTTTTTACATGTGTGTTCAACACTTGCATTGTTGTCAAGTGTCAATTGAATGGAAAAAACTGTTTGAAATTCGTACCGTAAAACAGGGTAATGTCGCGTAGCAAAGTGTAAACTAAAGTGTACATCGTAGTGTCCGTGTAGCAAGGTTCTTACCGACTGAACTTTGCTATTTGTATGCTGTTTTTTGACACATAGGTTGACACTTGCATTGTTGTCATGTGTCAATTGGATGGGAAAACTATTTGAAATTTAAACTATCCAACCGAGTAATGTCACGTGGCAATGTGTAAACTAAAGCGTACACCATAGTGTACATGTAGCAAGATTCTTACTGATTTAACTCTGCTACTCTGACAATGATTTTTTACACGTTATTTGATACTTGCATTGTGGTCAATTGTTGATTGGATGGAAAAATTGATTGAAATTTATATTGTCAAATAGCGTAATGTCACGTAGCAAAGCGTAAACTAAAGTGTACACCATAGTGTACGTGTAACAAGGTTCTTACCGATTAAACTTTGCTATTTGTGCAGTGATTTTTGACACGTTGGTTAACACTTGCATTGTTGTCAAGTGTCAATTGGATCGGAAATTTTTTTAAAATTTAAACTATCCAACTGGGTAATGTGACGTGGCAAAATGTAAACAAGAGTGTACACCATACTGTACATGTGGCAAGGTTCTTACCGATGGGAAAATTGTATGACATTTATACTGTCAAATAGGGTAATGTTACGTAGCAAAGTGCGAATTAAAGTTTACACCATAGTGTACGTGTAGCAAAGCTCTTACTGATTGAACTTTGCTATTTGTGTATTTTTTTTGATACGTAGGTTGACACTTGCATTATTGTCAAGTGTCAATTGGATGGGAAAACTATTTGAAATTTATACTGTCAAAGGGTAATGTCACATAGCAAAGCGTAAACTAAAGTGTACACTATAGTGTACGTGTAGCAAGGTTCTTACCGATTGAACTTTGCTATTTTTAAACTGATTTTTAACACGTTGGTTGATAATTGCATTGTTGTCAAGTGTCAATTGGATGGGAAAATTGATTGAAATTTAAACTATCCAACCGGGTAATGTGACGTGGCAATGTGTAAACTAAAGTGTACACCATAGTGTACATGTAGCAAGGTTCTTACCGATTGAACTTTGGTATTCGTGCACTGATTTTTGACACGTTGTTTGACACTTGCATTGTTGTCAAGTGTCAATTAGAAGGGAAAACTATTTGAAATTTATACTATCAAACAAGGTAATGTCACGTCGCAATGTGTAAACTAAAGTGTACACCATAGTGTACATGTAGCAAGGTTCTTACCGATTGAACTTTGCTATTTGTTTACTAATTTTTGACATGTTGGTTGATACTTGCATTGTTGTCAAATGTTAATTGCATGGGAAAATTGATTGAAATTTATAAACTATGCAACCGGGTAAAGTCACGTGACAAAGTGTAAACTATAGTGTACACCATTGTGTACGTGTAGTAAGGTTCCTACCGATAGAACTTTGCTATTCGTACACTATTTTTTGATACGTTGATTGACACTTGCCTTATTGTCAAGTGTCAACTGGATGGAAAAATTGTTTGAAATCTATACTGTCAAACAGGGCAATGTCACGTAGCAAAGTGTAAACTAATGTGTACACAGTAGTGTACGTGTAGCAAGGTTCTTACCGATTGAACTTTGCTAATTTTGCACTGATTTTTGACGTGATGGTTGAAAATTTTTTTGAAATTTAATCTATCCAACTGGGTAATCTCACGTTGCAAAGTGCAAACTAAAGTGTACACCATTGCGAACATGTAGCAAGGTTCTTATCGATTGAAATTTGCTATTCGTACACTAATTTTTGACATGTTGTTTGACACTTACATTCTTGTCAAGTGTCAATTGGATGGGAAAACTGTTTGAAATTTATAATGTCAAAAAGGGTAATGTCACGTAGCAAAGTGTAAACTAAAGTGTACACTATAGTGTACGTGTAGCAAGGTTCTTACTGATTGAACTTCGCTATTTTTAAACTAATTTTTGACACGTTGGTTGACACTTCGATTGTTGTCAAGTGTCAATTGGATTGGAAAATTGATTTAAATTTAAACTATCCAACCGGGTAATATGACGTGGCAAAGTGTGTGCACCATAGTGTACATGTAACAAAGTTCTTACGGATTGAACTTTGGTATTCGTACACTGATTTTTGACTTGTTGTTTGACACTTGCATTGTTGTCAAGTATCAATTGGATGGGAAAACTGTTGGAAATTTGTACTGTCAAACAGGGTAATGTCATGTAGTAAAGTGTAAACTAAAGTGCACACCATAGTGTACATGTAGCTAGGTTCTTACCAATTGAACTTTGCTATTCTTACACTGATTTTTGACTCATTGTTTGACACTTGCATTGTTGTCAAGTGTCAATTGGATGGAAAAACTGTTTGCAATTTATACTGTCAAACAGGGTAATGTCACATAGTGAAGTGTAAACTAAAGTGTACACCATAGGGTACGTATAACAGGGTTCTTAACAATTAGACTTTGCAATTCGTGCACTGATTTTTGACACGTTGGTTGACACTTGGATTGTTTTCATGTGTCAATAGGATGGGAAAATTGTTTGAAATTTATACTGTCAAATAGGGTAATATCACATAGCAAAGTGTAAACTAAAGTGTACACCATAGTGTACGTGTAGCAAGGTTCTTACCAATTAAACTTTGCTATTTGTACACTGATTTTTGACACGTTGTGTGATGCTTACATTGTTGTCAAGGGTCAATTGGATGTGAAAATTGATTTAAATTTAAACTATCTAACCGGGTAATATGACGTGGCAAAGTGTGTGCACCATAGTGTACATGTAGCAATGTTCTTACCGATTGAACTTCGGTATTCGTACACTGATTTTTGACACGTTGTTTGACACTTGCATTGTTGTCAAGTGTCAATTGGATGGGAAAACTATTGGAAATTTATACTGTCAAACAGGGTAATGTCACGTAGTAAAGTGTAAACTAAAGTGTACACCATAATGTACATGTAGCAAGGTTCTTACGGATTGAACTTTGCTATTCTTACACTGATTTTTGACTCATTGTTTGACACTTGCATTGTTGTCAAGTGTCAATTGGATGGAAAAACTGTTTGCAATTTATACTGTCAAACAGGGTAATGTCACGTAGCGAAGTATAAACTAAAGTGTACACCATAGTGTACGTGTATCAGGGTTCTTAACAATTAGACTTTGCAATTCGTGCACTGATTTTTGACACGTTGGTTTACACTTGGATTGTTTTCATGTGTCAATAGGATGGGGAAAATGTTTGAAATTTATACTGTCAAATAGGGTAATGTCACATAGCAAAGTGTAAACTAAAGTGTACACCATAGTGTACGTGTAGCAAGGTTCTTTCCGATTAAACTTTGCTATTCGTACACTAATTTTTGACACGTTGTGTGATGCTTGCATTGTTGTCAAGGGTCAATTGGATGGGAAAACTATTTGAAATTTAAACTGTCAAACTGCGTAATGTCACATGGTAAAGTATTAACTAAAGTGTACATCATATTGTACATGTGGCAAAGTGTAAACTAAAGTGTTCACCAGAGTGTACGTGTAGCACGATTCTTACTGATTGAACTTTGCTATTCGTACATTGATTTTTGACAAGTTATCTGACACTTGCGTTGTTGTCAAGTGTCAATTGGATGAAAAAACTGTCTGAAATTTATACTGTCAAACAGGGTAATGTCACATAGCAAAGTGCAAACTAAAGTGCACACCATAGTGTACGTGTAGCAAGGTTCTTACCGATTTAACTTTACTATTTTTACATTGATTTTTGACATGTTGGTTGACACTTGTATTGTTTTCAAGTGTCAGTTGGATGGGAAAATTGTTTGAAATTTAAACTATCCAACCGGGTAATGTCATGTGACAAAGTGTAAACTAAAGTGTGCACCATAGTGTACATGTAGCAAAGTTCTTACTGATTGAACTTCACTATTCGTTCACTAATTTTTGACACGTTTTTGGACACTTGCATTGTTATCAAGTGTCAATTTGATGGGAAAACTGCTTAAAATTTATACGGTCAAACAAGGTAATGTCGCGTAGAAAAGTGTAAATTGAAGTGTATACCATAGTGTACGTGTAGCAAGATTCTTACCGATTGAACTTTGCTATTTGTACTCTGGTTTTTGACACATTGGTTGACACGTACATTGTTGTCAAGTGTCAATTGGATAGGAAAATTGTTTGAAATTTAAACTATCGAATCGAGTAATATCACGTGACAAAGCGTAAACTAAAGTGTGCAGCATAGTGTACATGTAGCAAGGTTCTTACCGATTGAACTTTGCTATTCGTACACTGATTTTTGACACGTTGTTTGACACTTGCATTGTTGCCAAGTGTCAATTGGATGGGTAAACTCTTTGAAATTTATACTGTCAAACAGGGTAATGTCACGTAGTAAAGTGTAAACTAAAGTGTCCACCATAGTGTACGTGAAGCAAAGTTCTTACCGATTGAACTTTACTATTTGTACACTTATTTTTGACACGTTGGTTGACACTTGCATTGTTGTGAAGTATCAATTGGATGGGAAAATTGTTTGAAATTTAAACTTTCCAACCAGGTAATGTCACATGACAAAGTGTAAGCTAAAGTGTACACGATAATATACATGTAGCAAGGTTCTTACCGATTTAACTTTGCTATTCGTGCACTGATTTTTGACACATTGTTTGACCCTTGCATTGTTGTCAAGTGTTAATTGGATGGGAAAACTATTTGAAATTTAACTAAAGTGTCACTTGCATAGTTTTAACTAAAGTGTACACCATAGTGTACTTGTAGTAAGGTTCTTACCTATTGAATTTTGCTATTCATACACAGATTTTTGACCCGTTATTTGACACTTGTATTGTTGTAAAGTTTCAATTGAATGAGAAAACTGTTTGAAATTTATACTGTCAAACAGGGTGATGTCACTTAACAAAGTGTAAACTAAAGTGTACACCATAGTGTACGTGTAGCAATGTTATTATCGATTGAACTTTGTTATTCGTACACTAATTTTTGATACGTTGTCTGACACATGCATTGTTTTCAAGTGTCAATTGGATGGAAAAATTGTTTGAAATTTATATTGTCAAATAGGGTAATGTCACGTAACAAAGTGTAAACTAAATTGTACATCATAGTGTACGTGTTACAAGGTTCTTACCGATTGAACTTTGCTATTTTTACACTGATTTTTGACATGTTGGTTTACACTTGCATTGTTGTCAAGTGTCAATTGGATGGGAAAATTGTTTGAAATCTAAACAATCCATCCGGCTAATGTCTCGTGGGAAAGTGTGAACTAAAGTATAGACCATAGTGTACTTGTAGCAATGTTCTTGCCGATTGAAATTTGCTATTTGTACACTGATTTTTGGCACGTTGTTTGAAACATGCATTGTTGTCAAGTGTCAATTGGATGGGAAAATTGTTTGAAATTTATACTTTTAAACAGGGTAATGTCACGTAGCAAAGTATAAACTAAAGTGTACGCCATAGTGTACGTGTAGCATGGTTCTTACCGATTGAACTTAGCTATTTGTGCACCGATTTTTGACACGTCGGTTGACACTTGCATTATTGTCAAGTATCAATTGGATGGAAAAATTGTTTGAAATTTAAACTATCCAACCGGGTAATGTCATGTGGCAAAGTGTAAACTAAAGTGTACACCATAGTGTACCAGTAGCAAGGTTCGTATCGATGGAACTTTGCTAATCGTGCACTAATTTTTGACACATTGTTTGACACTTGTACTGTTGTCAAGTGTCAATTGGATGGAAAAACTGTTTGAAACTTAGTCGGTCAAACAGGGTAATATCACGTAGCAAAGTGTAAACTAAAGTTTACACCATAGTGTACGTGTAGCAAGGTTCCTACCGATTGAACTTTGCAATTTGTACACTGATTTTTGACACGTTGCTTGATACTTGCATTGTTGTCAAGTGTAAATTGGATGAGAAAATTGTTTGAAATTTAAACTATCCAACCGATAATGTCACGTGGCAAAGTGTAAACTAAAGTGTGCACCATAGTGTACCTCTCGCAAGGTTCTTATCAATTGAACTTTGCTATTCGTACACTGATTTTTGACACGTTGGTTGACACTTGCATTATTTTCAAGTGTCAATTGGATGGGAAAATTGTTTGAAATTTGAACTATCCAACCGATAATGTCACGTGGCAAAGTGTAAACTAAAGTGTACACCATAGTGTACGTGTAGCAAGGTTCTTACCGATTGAACTTTGCTGTTCGTACACTGATTTTTGACACGTTGCTTGATACTTGCATTGTTGTCAAGTGTCAATTGGATGGGAAAATTGTTTGAAATTTGAACTATCCAACCGATAATGTCACGTGGCAAAGTGTAAACTAAAGTGTACACCATAGTGTACGTGTAGCAAGGTTCTTACCGATTGAACTTTGCTGTTCGTACACTGATTTTTGACACGTTGCTTGATACTTGCATTGTTGTCAAGTGTCAATTGGATGGGAAAATTGTTTGAAATTTGAACTATCCAACCGATAATGTCACGTGGCAAAGTGTAAACTAAAGTGTACACCATAGTGTACGTGTAGCAAGGTTCTTACCGATTGAACTTTGCTGTTCGTACACTGATTTTTGACACGTTGCTTGATACTTGCATTGTTGTCAAGTGTCAATTGGATGGGAAAATTGTTTGAAATTTGAACTATCCAACCGATAATGTCACGTGGCAAAGTGTAAACTAAAGTGTACACCATAGTGTACGTGTAGCAAGGTTCTTACCGATTGAACTTTGCTGTTCGTACACTGATTTTTGACACGTTGCTTGATACTTGCATTGTTGTCAAGTGTCAATTGGATGGGAAAATTGTTTGAAATTTAAACTATCCAACCAGGTAATGTCACGTGACAAAGTGTACACGATAATACACGTACATTGTTGTCAAGTGTCAATTGGATGAGAAAATTGTTTGAAATTTAAACTATCCAACCGGGTAATGTTACGTGGCAAAGTGTAAACTAAATTGTACACCATAGTCTACCTGTTGCAAGGTTCTTACCGATTGAAATTCACTATTCGTACACTGATTTTTGACACATTGTTTGACGTTACCGATTGAAATTCACTATTCGTACACTAATTTTTGACACATTGTTTGACGTTGCCATTGTTGTCAAGTGTCAATTGGATGGAAAAACTATTTGAAATTCATAGACAAACAGGGTAATGTCAAGTAGTAATGTGTAAACTAAAGTGTAAACCATAGTGTACATGTAGCAAGGTTCTTACCGATTAAACTTTGAGATTTGTACACTGATTTTTGACACGTTAGTTGACACTTGCATTGTTGTCGGGTGTCAATTGGATGGGAAAATTGTCTGAAATTTAAACTGTCCAACTGGGTAATGTCACGTGGCAAAGTGTAAACTAAAGCGTGTACACCATAGTGTACATGTGGCATGGTTCTTACCGATTGAACTTTCCTATTTGTACACTGATTTTTGACACATTTTTTGACACATACATTGTTATCAAGTGTCAATTGGGTGAAAAAAATATTTCAAATTTAAACTGTCCAACAGAGTAAAGTCACGTGGCAAAGTGTAAAGTAAAGTGTACACCATAGTGTACATGTCGTAAGGTTCTTACTGATTGAACTTTGCTATTTGTACATTAATTTTTGACACGTTATTTGACACATGTATTGTTGTCAAGTGTCAATTGGGTGGGAAAACTGTTTGACATTTAAACTGTCCGACTACGTAAAGTTACATGGCAAAGTGTAAACTAAAGTGCACATGAAACAAGGTTCTTGCCGATTGAACTTTACTATTTGTACACTGATTTTGTACATGTTGTTTGACACTTGACTTGTTGTCAAGTGTCAATTGGATGTGAAAACTATTTGAAATTTAAACTGTCTAACGGGGTAATCTCACGTGGCAAGGTGTAAACTAAAGTATACACCATAGTGTACATCTAGCAAGGTTCTTACCGATTGAACATTGCTATTTGTACACTAATTTTTGACACATTGTTTGACACTTACATTGTCAAGTGTTAATTGGCTGGGAAAATTGTTTGAAATTTAAACTGTCCGACAGGGTAAAGTCACGTGGCAAAGTGTAAAGTTAAGTGTACACCATAGTGTACATGTCGCAAGGTTCTTACTGATTGAACTTTGCTATTTGTACACTGATTTTTGACACGTTGTTTGACACTTGCATTGTTGTCAAGTGTCAAATGGGTGGGAAAACAATTTGAAATTTAAACTATCCAACAAGGATATGTCACGTGGCGAAGTGTAAAAAAAAGTATAGACCATATTTTACGTGAAGCAAGGTTCTTACCAAATGAATTTTGCTATTTGTAAACTGATTTTTGACAGGTTGTTTGACACTTGCATTGTTGCCAAGTGTCAATTGGATTGGGTAACTGTTTGAAATTTAAACCGTCCAATGGGGTAATGTCACGTAGCAAAGTGTAAACTAAAGTGTACACCATAGTGTACCTGTAGAAAGGTTTTTATCGATTGAACTTTGCTATTTGTACATTGATTTTGGACACGTTGTTTGACATTTGAATTGTTGTCAAGTGTCAATTGGATGGAAAAACTCTTTGAAATCTAAACTGTCCAACGGGGTAATCTCAAGTGGCAAAGTGTAAACTAAAGTATATACCATAGTGTACATGTGGTAAGGTTGTTACCGATTGAACTTTGCTATTTGTACACTGATTTTTGAAACATTGTTTGACACTTGCATTTTTTTCAAGTGTCAATTCGTTGGGAAAATTGTTTAAGATTTATACTGTCAAATAGGGTAATGTCATGTAATAAAGTGTAAACTAAAGTATACACCACAATGTACGTGTAGCAAGGTTCTTACCGATTGAACTTTGCATTCATACATTGATTTTTGACACGTTGTTTGACACTTGTATTGTTGTCCAGTGTCAATTGGATAGGAAAATTGTTTGAAATTTAAATTGTCCGATAGGGAAATGTCACGTGGTAAAGCGTAAACTAAATTGTACACCATAGTGTACATATAGAAAGGTTCTTACCGATTGAACTTTGCTATTTGTACAATGATTTTGGACAGGTTGTTTGACAATTGAATTGTCAAAAAGTGTCAATTGGATGGGAAATGATGCGAACCCCGTAGCAATGGAAACTACGAAACCCACAACTAGATTAATACGAAACCCAAGAACGCCAATACTAACCCGGTTTTGGATCTTGAGCCCCAAGAATTAAACCAAGAAACCCTAGATTAGTGAAGAACTTAAACCCCTTGATTACAATTAAAAGAACCCACAATTCGATTGTTTAGAACGCCACAAGAAATTGAATCGTGATAAGTTCCAAGATTGTTCAAGAAGAACAAGAAATTGAAAGAAAAATTCTCTCTCTATAATATTAAGCAAAAAGTCAAAAGTTCTTACAATGAAAAATATTCTCCTATTTATACTAATGAATAAAAACATCCAAAACCATCAAATTATGGTAATAATTTGATTTCATAAGAATTCTATCGAAACTAGGAAATTCGGCTAAAATTAGAAAATTCGTTCATTTTTTTAGCTTTTGCAGCCGCATGGTTTATCTCCATGTGGTCGCATGGTTCAAGAATTGGTGTTTTGATTTTCGGTATGCATGTGTGCAGCCGCATGGTGTTTTGGTTTGTGCGGCCGCACAGACTTGTTTTCAACCTCCGATTTCGTTACTTGATAACGAATCGATCCAAGTTGATTCGGCCTTCGACCCGAACATGAAAGTTGCTCAATTTTGAGTTCCGAACATGGTTCCATTAATGGATTCTTGAACGAGCAATCCCATCGCTTGTTTCACTTATTTTGCCCTTGATCGCTTCATTGGTCCGCTATCGACTATCAATGGGTCTCGTCTCACACTTGCCTTTGTCGGGCTCGACTCCTGGATCATATCAAGAAAACTGTTTGAAATTTAAACTATCCAACGGGGTAATCTCAAGTAGCAAAGTATAAACTAAAGTATATACCATAGTGTACATGTAGCAAGGTTCTTACCGATTGAACTTTGATATTTGTACATTGATTTTTGACACATTGTTTGACACTTGCATTGTTGTCAAGTGTCAATTCAATGGGAAAACTGTTTGAAATTTATACTGTCAAACAGGGTAATGTCACGTAATAAAGTGTAAACTAAAGTATACACCATAGTATATGTGCAGCAAGGTTCTTACCGATTGAAATTTGCAATTCATACATTGATTTTTGACACGTTATTTGACACTTGCATTGTTGTCCAGTGTCAATTGGATAGAAAAATTGTTTGAAACTTAAATTGTCCAATAGGGTAATGTCGCGTGGCAAAGTGTAAACTAAAGTGTGTGCACCATAGTGTACATGTAGCAAGGTTCTTGCCGATTGAACTTTGCTACTTGTGCACTAATTTTTGACACATTGTTTGACACTTGCATTGTTGTTAAGTGTGAATTGGATGAGAAAACTATTTGAAATTTAAACTGTCCAACAGGGTAATGTCACGTGGTAAAGTGTAAACTAAAGTTCACACCATAGAGCTCATGAAATAAGGTTCTTACCAGTTGAACTTTACTATTTGTACACAGATTTTTAGTACGTTGTTTGTCACTTAGATTGTTGTCAAGTATCAATTAGACGGAAAAACTGTTCCAAATTTAAATAGCCCAATAGGGTAATGTCACGTGAAAAAGTGTAAAATATAGTGTACATTATAGTGCACATGTAGCTCAGTTCTTACCGATTAAACTTTTCTATTTGTACACTAATTTTTGACACGTTGTTTGACACTTGCGATGTTGTCAAGTGTCAATTGGATGGGAAAACTGTTTGAAATTTAAACTACCCAACAGGGCAATGTCACGTGCCAAAGTTTAAACTTAAGTGTGTACACCTTAGTGTACATGTCGTAAGGTTCTTCCCGATTGGACTTTTCTATCTATACACTAATTTTTAACACGTAGTTTGACACTTGTGATGTTGTCAAGTGTCAATTAGACGGGAAAATTGTTCAAAATTTAAACTGCTTGACGAAAGAGGGCAATGTCAGGTGGCAAAGTGTAAAATAAAGTGTACAACATAGTGTACATGTAGTACGATCCTTACCGATTGAACTTTGCTATTTGTACGCTGATTTTTGAAACGTTGTTTTACACTTGCACTGTTGTCCAGTGTTAAATGGATAGGAAAACTATTTGAAATTTAAACTGTCCAACAGGGTAATGGCATGTGGCAAAGTGCAAACTAAAGTGTGTGCAACATAGTGTATATGCAGCAAGGTTCTTACTGATTGAACTTTGCTATTTGTACACTAATTTTCGACACATTGTTTAAAACTTGCATTGTTGTCAAGTGTCAATTGGGTGGGAAAAGTGTTTGAAATTTAAACTGTCCAACAGGATAATGTCACGTGGTAAAACGTAAACTAAATTGTACACCATAGTGCACATGAAGAAAGGTTCTTACCGATTGAACTTTGGTATTTGAACACTGATTTTTGACACGTCGTTTGACACTTACATTGTTGTCAAGTGTCAATTGGATGGGAAAACTGTTTGATATTTAAACTGTCCACCAACGGTGTAAGGTCATGTGGTAAAGTGTAATCTAAAGTGTACACCATAGTGTACATGTAGCAAGGTTCTTACCGATTGAACTTTGCTATTTGTACACTAATTTGGACACATTGTTTGACATTTGAGTTGTTGTAAAGGGTCAATTGAATGGGAAAACTATTTGAAACTTAAGCTGTCCAATAGGGTCTTGTCACGTGGCAAAGTGTAAACTAAAGTGTACACCATAGTGTACATGTATCAAGGTTCTTATCGATTGAACTTCCCTATTTGTACACTAATTTTTGACAAGTTGTTTGACACATGCGTTGTTGTCAAGTGTCAGTTAGATGGAAAATGTGTTTGAAATTTAAACTGTCCAACTAGGTAATGTAGCGTGACAAAGTGTAAACTAAAGTATACACCATAGTGTACATGTAGCACGGTCCTTAGCGATTGAACTTTGCTATTTGTACATTAACTTTTGACACGTTGTTTGACACTTACATTATTGTCAAGTGTCAATTAGAAGCGAAAACTATTTGAAATTTAGACTGTCCAATAGGGTAATGTCATGTGGCAAAGTGTATAGTAAAGTATTCATCATAGTGTACATGTCGTAATGTTCTTACAGATTGAACATTGCTATTTGTAGAACCCTAAATAATTCTAGACACCTTAGTGGCACCAAGACATGAATATTGGATGACTAAAGTATACTTCAGATTTTTAGTTTCATTTGAGACCCATTTTCAGCATAGGAAACATTCGATTTGGAAAATGATATCTAAATAAAAGTTGTAACTCTTTGAGTTAGCTTTCCAACGCACTTTGAATTACCCCAATCGGATATTGGGAAAAGAAGTTATGATAAAAACACTGAAAGCTGTGCAGTGTCAACCGGACTACAACCGGTCGACCGAAACTGCCTGAAATAAAAATTCTCATTTTTCTCTAGAATTTAAATATTTATTTTCATCAATTATTTTCTCAAAAGGCCACCCACATTTTTGGCAATAAAAATCCCACTAAATTGAAGCATTTAATGTCAAACTTAAATGGCACCCATGTGTTTCTCTCTTAAATGAAATTTGACCCTTCATTTGCTTTAAGTTATGGGATATTTACTTATAAATAGAGACCTCATTTCACTCATTTTTTCTCACACCAAAAGCAAGAGCTTTTACAAACTAAAGAAAGAGTTTCCAAGAGAGAAAAAGAGAGGGAGGAAAACTATTTTTCCTAGAAGTTTAAGAAGTGTTTTCAAGTATCAATTCTCAACGGTTTTCAA
Source organism: Olea europaea var. sylvestris (assembly GCF_002742605.1). Classification (NCBI taxonomy): domain Eukaryota; kingdom Viridiplantae; phylum Streptophyta; class Magnoliopsida; order Lamiales; family Oleaceae; genus Olea; species Olea europaea. The sequence goes on from NW_019250835.1 coordinate 548,403, forward strand.
ACATCCAAGGAGTGCATTACTTTCAACGTCTAAGTTTCATTGAAGTTTTCAATCCAAGTTTTCAAAGTTTCAAAAGCATCAATCAAGGTAGGTAGAGGTGCAATGTGTTTAATCATGTTAAGTTATATGTTTCAATTCATGTTAATATTTGTATGTCAAATGGTACTCTGGTATGGCATATCCCTCTATGTTAATGGTTGTAGGTCAAATGGTACTTCGGTACGACATACCCCTCTATGTTGAAGAAATGTTCGTATGTCAAATGGTGCCCTTGGGTACGGTATGTATGAAAAGTTATAAAGTTAATGTTTTGAAATGTATAGCTTGATCATGAATGCCCCTATGACACCTATTGAGTTTTTCAACTCATGGGTTTAATCCCATCTCTACAGATTGAAGGAATTCTACCTCGGGCATGGATAGAGGAGAAGATGGAGAGTGATGCAACGAGCCCATGGAAATTCGGTGAATAAGTGATTTGGATTTATTTTTATGAAATGTTTTCCAATGTTATTTCTTTAAAGTTTTCAATAACGCAGAATGCGAGAACAAGTTATGTTTTCTTCAAATAAATTACATTTTGTTGTTTTGAAAAATGATTCAATGTTTTTGTTTAAAGTATTTGAAGTACTGTTATTTAAATTATTATCCGAAGATGTAAGCTTCCGCTAAAACATATACACTTGTTACTAAACCAACGGTTAAGCTAAGTAAAGTAGCGTTCCGGTCCACAAGGGGTTGGGGCGTTACATTATTTGTACACTGATTTTTGACATGTTGATTGACACTTGCATTGTTATCAAGTGTCAATTGGGAGGGAAAACTAATTAAAATTTAAACTGTCCAACAACGTAATGTCACATGGCAAAGTACAAACTAAAGTGTGTAAACTATAGTGTACATGCAGCATGGTTCTTACCAATTAAACTTTGCTCTTTGTACACTAATTTTGGACACGTTGTTTGACATTTGCATTGTTGTCAAGAGTCAATTGGGTGGGAAAACTGTTTGAAATTTAAACTGTCCAACAGGGTAATGTCACGTGGCAAAGTGTAAACCAAAATGTACGCCATTGTGTACATTAAGCGAGGTTCTTACCGATTGAACTTTTCTATTTGCACACTTATTTTTGACACGTTGTTTGACAGTTGCATTTCTTAGTGATTGAACTTTGTAATTTGTACACTGATTTTTGACACGATGGTTGACACTTGCATTGTTGTCATGTGTCAATTGGATGGGAAAACTGTTTGAAATTTAAACTGTGGAAAGGGATAATGTCGTGTGGCAAAGTGTAAACTAAAGTGTACACCATAGTGTCCATGTAGTAAGGTTCTTATTTGATTGAACTTCGCTATTCGTACACTGATTTTTGACACGTTGTTTAACACTTGCATTGTTGTCAAGTATCAATTGGATGTGAAAACTGTTTGAAATTTAAACTGTCCAACAGGCTAATGTCACGTGACAAAGTGTAAACTAAAGTATACACCATAATGTACATGTCTCAAGGGTCTTACCGAATGAACTTTGCTATTTGTATACAGATTTTTTACACGTTTTTTGACACTTGCATTGTTGTCAAAAATCAATCGGATGGGAAAATTGTTTGAATTTTAAACTGCCTAATAGGGATATGATATGTGGCAAAGTGTAAACTAAAGTGTACACCATGGTGTACATGAAGAAAGGTTCTTATTGATTGAACTTTGCTATTTGTACACTGATTTTTGGCACGTTGTTTGACACTTGCATTGTTGTCAAGTGTCAATTGGATTGGAAAACTATTTGAAATTTAAACTATCTGATAGGGTAATATCACCTGGCAAAGTGTAAACTAAAGTGTACATCAAAGTGAACATGTAGCAATGTTCTTACCGATTGAACTTTGACATTTGTACATTGATTTTTCACACGTTGTTTGACACTTACATTGTTGTCAAGTGTCAACTGGATGAGAAATTTTTTTGAAACTTAAACTGTCCGATAGGGTACTGTCAAGTGGCAAATTGTAAACTAAAATGTACACCGTAGTGTACGCATAGCAAGGTTCTTATCGATTGAACTTTGGTACTTGTACATTGATTTTTGACACATGCATTGTTGTTAAATTTCAATTGGGTGGGAGAACTGTTCGAAATTTAAACTGTCCGACAGTATAACATCAAGTGGCAAAGTGTACACCATAGTGTACATGTAGCAAGGTTCTTACCGTTTTAACTTTGCTATTTGTACAGTGATTTTTGACACGTAATTTGACACTTGCATTGTTATCAAATATCAATTGGATTAGAAAACTGTTTGAAATTTAAACTGTCAAATAGGGTAATGTCATGTAACAAAGTATAAACTAAAGTATACACCATAGTTTTCATGTAGCAATGTTCTTACCGATTGAACTTCGCTCTTTGTACACTGATTTTTGACCCATTGTTTGAAACTTGCATTGTTACCAAGTGTCAATTGGGTGGAAAAACTGTTTCAAATTTAAACTGTCAAAAGGGGTAATGTCGCGTGGCAAAGTGTACACTATAGTGTACATGTAGTAAGGTTCTTATTGATTGAACTTCGCTATTTGTACGCTGATTTTTGACACGTTGTTTAACACTTGCATTGTTGTCAAGTATCAACTGGATGGGAAAACTGTTTGAAATTCAAACTGTCCAATAGGGTAATGTCAAGTGACAAAGTATAAACTAAAGTGTACACCATAGTGTACATGTCTCAAGGGTCTTACCGAATGAACTTTGCTATTTGTATACATATTTTTTACACGTTGTTTGACACTTGCATTGTTGTCAAAAGTCAATTGGATGGGAAAACTGTTTGAATTTTAGACTGCCCAACAGGGATATGTCGCGTGGCAAAGTTTAAACTAAAGTGTACACCATGGTGTACATGAAGCAAGGTTCTTACCGATTGAACTTTGTTATTTGTACATTGATTTTTGACACGTTGTTTGACACTTGCATTGTTGTCAAGTGTCAATTGGATTGGAAAACTGTTTGAAATTTAAATTATCCAATAGGGTAATGTCACCTGGCAAAGTGTAAACTTAAGTTTACACCAAAGAGAACATGTAACAAGGTTCTTACCGATTGAACTTTGCTATTTGTACACTGATTTTTGACACGTTGTTTGACACTTACATTGTTGTCAAGTGTCAATTGGATGAGAATTTTTTTTTGAAACTTAAACTGTCCGATAGAGTAATGTCAAGTGGCAAATTGTAAACTAAAGTGTACACCGTAGTGTACACATAGCAAGGTTCTTATCGATTGCACTTTGCTACTTGTACACTGATTTTTGACATGTTGTTTGACACTTGCATTGTTGTTAAGTGTCAATTGGATGAGAAAATTTTTCGAAACTTAAACTGTCCAATAGAGTAATGTCAAGTGGCAAATTGTAAACTAAAGTGTACACCGTAGTGTACACATAGCAAGGTTCTTACTGTTTTAACTTTGCTATTTGTACACTGATTTTTGACACTTAGTTTGACACTTGCATTGTTGTCAAATGTCAAATTGATTAGAAAACTGTTTGAAATTTAAACTGTCAAATAGGGTAATGTCAAGTGACAAAGTATAAACTAAAGTGTACACCATAGTGTACATGTAGCAATGTTCCTACCGATTGAACTTTATTTTTTGTACACTGATTTTTGACCCGTTGTTTAGCACTTGCATTGTTGCCAAGTGTCAATTGGGTGGAAAAACTATTAGCAACTTAAATTGCCCGACAAGGTGATGTCAAGTGGCAAAGTGTAGACTAAAGTGTACACCGTAGTGTACATGTAGCAAGGTTCTTACTGATTGAACTTTTCTATTTGTACATTGATTTGGACATGTTGTTTGATACTTGTATTGTTGTCAAGTTTCAATTGGATGGAAAAACTGTTTAAAATTTAAATTGTCCAACGGGGTAATGTCATGTGGCAAAGTCTAAACAAAAGTGTGCACCGCAGTGTACATGTAGCATGGTCCATACCGATTGAACTTTGCTATTTGTACATATATTGATTTTTGACACGTTGTTTGACACTTACATTGTTGTCAAGTGTCAATTCGATGAGAAAATTGTTTGAAATTTAAACTGTCCAATAGGGTAATGTCATGTGGCAAAGTCTAAACAAAAGTGTGCACCGCAGTGTACATGTAGCAGGGTCCATACCGATTGAACTTTGCTATTTGTACATATATTGATTTTTGACACGTTGTTTGACACTTACATTGTTGTCAAGTGTCAATTCGATGAGAAAATTGTTTGAAATTTAAACTGTCCAATAGGGTAATGTCATGTGGCAAAGTCTAAACAAAAGTGTGCACCGCAGTGTACATGTAGCAGGGTCCATACCGATTGAACTTTGCTATTTGTACATATATTGATTTTTGACACGTTGTTTGACACTTACATTGTTGTCAAGTGTCAATTCGATGAGAAAATTGTTTGAAATTTAAACTGTCCAATAGGGTAATGTCATGTGGCAAAGTCTAAACAAAAGTGTGCACCGCAGTGTACATGTAGCAGGGTCCATACCGATTGAACTTTGCTATTTGTACATATATTGATTTTTGACACGTTGTTTGACACTTACATTGTTGTCAAGTGTCAATTCGATGAGAAAATTGTTTGAAATTTAAACTGTCCAATAGGGTAATGTCATGTGGCAAAGTCTAAACAAAAGTGTGCACCGCAGTGTACATGTAGCAGGGTCCATACCGATTGAACTTTGCTATTTGTACATATATTGATTTTTGACACGTTGTTTGACACTTACATTGTTGTCAAGTGTCAATTCGATGAGAAAATTGTTTGAAATTTAAACTGTCCAATAGGGTAATGTCATGTGGCAAAGTCTAAACAAAAGTGTGCACCGCAGTGTACATGTAGCAGGGTCCATACCGATTGAACTTTGCTATTTGTACACTAATTTTAAACATGTCGTTTGACACTCGCATTGTTGTCAAATGTTAATTGGATAGGTAAATTGTTAGAAATTTAGACTGTCCAATAGGGTAATGTCATGTGGCAAAGTGTAAACTAAAGTGTACACCGTAGTGTACATGTAGCATGGTCTGTACCGATTGAACTTTGCTATTCGTACACTAATTATTGACACATTGTTGTACACTTGCATTGTTGTCAACTGTCAATTTGATGAGAAAATTGTTTGAAATTTAAACTGTCCAACAGGCTAATGTCACGTGACAAAGTGAAAACTAATATGTGTACCATAGTGTACGTGTAGCAAGGTTCCTGCCGATTGAACTTTGCCATTTCTACACTGACTTTAAACACGTCGTTTGACCCTTACACTATTGTCAAATGTCAATTGGATGGGAAAATTGTTTAAAATTTAAACTGTCCAACTTGGTAATGCCATGTGGTAAAGTGTAAACTAAAGTGTACACCGTAGTGTACATGTAGCATGGTCCGTACCGATTGAACTTTGCTATTTGTACACTAATTATTGACACGTTGTTGGACAATTGTATTGTTGTCAAGTGTCAATTCGACGGGAAAACTATTTGAAATTTAAACTATTCAATAGGCTAATGTTACGTGACAAAGTGTAAACTAATGTGTGCACCATAGTGTACATGTAGCAAGGTTCTTGCCGATTGGACTTTTCTATTTGTACATTGATTTTTGACACGTTGTTTGACACTTGCATTGTTGTCAAGTGTTAATTGGGTCGGAACACTGTTTGAAATTTAAACTGTCCAATAGGGTAATGTCACGTGGCAAAGTGTAAACTAAAGTATACGCCATAGTGTACATGTGGCGAGGTTCTTACCGATTGAACTTTGCTATTTGTACACAGATTTTTAACACGTTATTTGACACTTACATCACTCTCAAGTGTCAATTGGATGGGAAAACAGTTTAAAATTTAAACTGTCCAACAGGGTAATGTCACGTGGCAAAGTGTGAACCAAAGTGTACATCGTAGTGTACATGAAGCAAGGTTATTGCTGATTGAACTTTACTATTTGTACACTGATTATTGACACGTTGTTTAGCACTTGCATTGTTGTTAAGTGTTAATTGGGTGGGAAAATAGTTAGTAATTAAAACTACTGACATGGTAATGTCAAGTGGAAAAGTGTAAACTAAAGTGTACACCGTAGTGTACATGTTGTAATGTTCTTACCGGTTGAACTTTGCTATTTGTACACTAATTTTTGACACGTTGTTTGACACTTGCATTATTATCAAGTGTCTATTGGATGGGAAAATAGTTTCAAATTTATACTATCCGACAAGATAATATCAAGAGGCAAAGTGTAAACTAAAGTGTACACCATAGTGTACATGTTGCAAGTTCTTACTGATTGAGCTTTACTATTTGTACACTGATTTTGGACATATTGTTTGACACTTGAAATGTTGTCAAGTGTCAATTGGACGGAAAAACTGTTTGAAACTTGAACTGTCCAACAGGGTAATGTCACGTGGCAAAGTGTAAACGAAAGTGTACACCATAGTGTACATGGAGCAAGGTTCTTACCGATTGAACTTAGCCAGTTGTACACTGATTTTTGACACATAGTTTGTAATACTCCTAAATTTTATGCTTGTTTAAATTTTTGTAGGATAGTGATTTAACTTTCAATATTCTTTTTGGCCATAAGGAAAAGGGGACACCACCTTCATAGTGGTTAATGCTAGACATAGTGAATAAATATAGGCATGAAGTGCTAAATGTTGTGTATGCATGAAGTGATTATTAGTTAGTCGAAACTTAAGTCAAGTTTGAATTTGAATGAAGTGGATTATTTTGCTAGGACTTCAATTGACCAAACGATTTAATTATTTTACAATCTACAATTTTTGAATATGTAAGTTGGATACAAGTTTAAATTTGGATATGCGTTGCTAATAATGAAAGTTAGAGGGGTTAGATTATATTAGTTGAAAAGACGAGAGACTTCCTTTGTAAATCTAGATTTTGTGGCCACTTATTACCCTATAATCAACCCACTTGGCATTTATCATCACCATACACTTAGACAATAGACTAAACATGTGTAGAAGTAAGAAAAAAGAAAAAAAATAAAAATGGGAGAAAAAGGAGGTGAGGCGGTGGAGTAGAGAAAAAAATATCAAGCCTTTATCCTTATCCTTATATATATATATATATACACATCCATATCCATTGCCATAGAGAAAATTACTTCACTTTGCAAAACATTTATACACACAAATAGAGAGGAAAAAACCGAAAATAAGAAACGAAAGGAGAAGGAAGTAAGCCTAGCACTTCCAATTCATATCTCAATCGAATATCTTCAAGTTTTACGGTAAGATACTTTCTATACTTAAGGGGTATGATCTTCATGGTAATATTTATGCTTAAACTATGCATGAAAAACCATAGTATGATTATGGTGGACAAGTCCACAAAGTTAGATATCTATTTATGCCTTACGACAAGTCCGAAGGGCACCGGCAAGCCGGAATGTGCAAGTATGTGTTTGATTGCATTCTTTTGTGTAGTATTATCATGATAAAAATCCAAGCATGGTATCTTACTGAGTATTCCTTATACTCATAGTATGTTATGCTAAATTTTCAGATCCATGATCGTTGGATTGATGGAAGTTAGTTGGCATAAGCGATGATGGATTAAGGACAAAGATGTTTTGTACCGAAAGTTTCCTCTTGTATGTTTTGTTCGATGACTGTTTTTCCATCTGTTTTTCTTATGGTATTATGTAAAAATATGTACATGACATGATGTAATATGGTATTAATAGTAAATTTTGTAATTATATCTTTCATGTTATGTTAAGAGACATTTTTGTAGTTTATTTTCCTTACAAGAGACAAAAGGCAGAAACGGGACAGTTTCTGGAGTCAATTTCAAAACGATGTTTCTAACTCTATAAACGTCCATTTGAGACTCTAAAAATATTTCTGTTTTCTTCTTTGAGGTTTCTAAATATGGCCGAAGGAATCACTCAATTTGGATATCTATGGCCTGAGTTATCAAGGTTTAAACATCGAGGGGTCAATCTGGATTTTCTGTGCAACATTTCACTGTTTTCAGTAAAACGTCCATATCATATGATCTTGGAAAATTTTCATATCTTAACCTAGAAACCTACTTGAAATTATCTTTCTAATTCCTCAAATTTCATAGAAAATGGAGTTGGGATGAATTTTATAAAAATTGTCGAACTTACTGCCCAACTAATCTTAATAGTGTCGAGGCCGTATATGTAAAGTATAAATTTTTGTCGACATGCACTTTTATCGACGATCAATTTTTTTAAGAATTATTTTACCAAGTTGAAATTAAGTTCTTAACATGTAATACTTCTATTTAAGAGTATTTACATGTACCAAAGGCAAAAGTTATTATGTTTAGTACGTGACCCTCGAAGCTTAAGTTCGGGGCGTCACATAGTTTGACACTTGCGTTGTTGTCAAGTGTCAATTGGGTGGGAAAATTGTTTGAAATTTAAACTATCCGACCGGGTAATGTCACATGATAAAGTATAAACCAAAGTGTACATCGTAGTGTACATGAAGCAAGGTTATTACCGATTACACTTTGCAATTTGTAGACTAATTTTTGAAACGTTGTTTAACACTTGCATTATTGTCAAGTGTCAATTAGATGTGAAAATAGTTTGAAATTTAAACTGTCCAACACGGTAATGTCACGTGGCAAAGTGTAGACTAAAGTGTACGCCATAGTGTACATGTAGAAAGCTTCTTACCGATTGAACTTTGCTATTTGTACACTGATTTTCGACACGTTGTTTGACACTTACATTGCTGTTAAGTGTTAATTGGGTCGTAACATTGCTTCAAAGTTAAACTATCCAACAGGGTAATGTCACGTGGCAAAGTGTAAACTAAAGTGTACGCTATAGTGTACGTGCAGCAAGGTTCTTACCGATTGAACTATGCTATTTGTACACTAATTTTTGACACGTTGTTTGGCACTTGCATTATTGTTAAGTGTCAATTGGATGGGAAAACAATTTGAAATTTAAGCTGTCCAACATTGTAATGTCACATGGCAAAGTGTAAACTAAAGTGTACATGTAGCAAGGTTCTTACCAATTGTACTTTGCTATTTGTACACTAATTTTTGGCACGTGGTTTGAAACTCGAATTGTTGTCAAGTGTCAATTGGATGGAAAAATAGTTTGAAATTTAAACTGTCCAACAGGGCAAAGTGTACACTAAAGAGTACACCATAGTGTATATGTAACATGGTCCGTGTCGTTTGAACTTTGCTATTTGTACACTGATTTTTGAAAAGTTGTTTGACACTTGCATTGTTGTCAAGGGTAAATTTGATGGGAAAACTGTTTGAAATTTAAACTGTCCTACAGGGTAATGTCATGTAACAAAGTGTAAACTATTCCTGATTGAACTTTGTTATTTGTACACTGATTTTTGACACGTTGTTCAACAATTGTAGAGTTTTCAAGTGTCAATTAAATGGGAAAACTGTTTGAAATTTAAACTATCCAACAAGGATATGTCACATGGAAAATTGTAAACTAAAGTGAACATGGTGCAAGGTTCTTTCCGATTGAACTTCACTATTTGTACACTGATTTTGGACACATTGTTTGACACTTGAATTGTTGTTAAGTGTAAATTGGACGGGAAAATTGTTTTGAAACTTGAACTGTCGAACAGGGTAATGTCACGTGGTAAAGTGTAAACTAATGTGTGTACACCACAGTGTATATGTAGCAAGGTTCTTACCGATTGAGCTTTACTATGTGTACACTGATTTGTGACATGTTGTTTGACACTTGCGTTGTTGTTAAGTGTCAATTGGATGGGAAAATTGTTTCAAATTTAAACTGTCCAACAAGGCAATGTCACGTGGTAAAGTGTAAACTAAAGTGTACACCATAGCGCACATGTAGCAACGTTCTTATCGATTGAACTTCGCTATTTGTACACTAATTTTTGACACGTTGTTTGAAACATGCATTGTTTTCATGTGTCAATTGCTTGCAAAAACTGTTTGAAATTTATACAGTCAAACAAGGTAATGTCACGTGCCAAAGTGTAAACTAAAGTGTGCATCATAGTGTACGTGTAGCAAGGTTCTTATCAATTGAACTTTACCATTTGTACACTGATTTTTAACACGTCATTAGGCACTTACGTTATTGTCAAGATTCAATTGGATGGGAAAACTATTTGAAATTTAAACTGTCCAACAGGGTAATATCACTTGTCGAAGTGTAAATTAAAGGGTTCACCATAGTGTACATGTAGCGAGGTTCATACTGATTGAACTTTGCTATTTGTACACTAATTTTTGACACGTTGTTTGACACTTCTATTGTTGTCAAGTGTCAATTTAATGGGGGAACTGTTTCAAATTTAAACTGCCCAACAAGGTAATGTCACGTGGTAAAGTGTAAACTAAAGTGTTCACCATAGTGTACATGTAGCACGGTTCTTATCGATTGAACTTTCCCATTTGTACATTGATTTTGAACACGTTGTTCGATGCTTGTACTGTTGTCAAGTGTCAATTGGATAGGAAAACTGTTTGCAATTTAAACTCTCCAACAAGGTAATGTCACGTGGCAAAGTGCAAACTAAAGTTTGTACACCATAGTGTACATGGAGCATGGTTCTTACCGATAGAACTTTGCTATTTTTACACTGATTTTTGATACTTTGTTTGACACTTGTATTGTTGTCACTTGTCAATTAGGTCGGAAAACTGTTTGAAATTTAAACGGTGTAATAGGGTAATGTCTAGTGGTAGAGTGTAAACTAAAATGTACGCCATTGTTTACATGAAGTGAGGTTCTTATCGATTGAAATTTGCGATTTGTACACTGATTTTTGACACGTTATTTGACACTTGCATTTCTTACCGATTTACCTTCGTTATTTGTACAATGATTTTTGACACGTTACTTAACACTTGCATTGTTGTCAAGTGTCAATTGGATGAAAAACTGTTTGAAATTTTAACTGTCCAATGGGGTAACGTCACGTGGCAAAGTGTAAACTAAAGTATACACCATAGTGTACATGTAGCAATGTTCTTACCGATTGAAGTTTGCTATTTGTACACTAATTTTTGACCCATTGTTTGACACTTGCATTGTTTTCACGTGTCAATTACTTGCAAAAACTATTTGAAATTTATACTGTCAAACAAGGTAATGTCATGTGCCAAAGTGTAAACTAAAGTGTGCATCATAGTGTACGTGTAGCAAGGTTCTTATCAATTGAACTTTACCATTTGTACACTGATTTTTAACACGTCATTTGGCACTTACATTATTGTCAAGATTCAATTGGATGGGAAAACTATTTGAAATTTAAACTGTCCAACAGGATAATGTCACATGGCAAAGTGTAAACTAAAGTGTGTAAACCATAGTGTACATGTAGCAAGGTTCTTACAAATTGAAGTTTGCTATTTGTACACTGATTTTTGACATGTTGTTTGACACTTGCATTGTTGTTAGGTGTCAATTGGGTGGGAAAACTGTTTGAAATTTAAATTGTCCAGCAGGGTAATATCATGTGGCAAAGTGTAAACTAAAGTGTACACAATAGTATACATGAAGTAAGGTTCTTACGGATTGAAATTTGCTATTTGTAAACTAATTTTTGACACGTTGTTTGACACTTGTATTGTTGTCAAGTGTCAATTGGATGCGAAAATTGTTTGAAATTTATACTGTCAAATAGGGTAATGTCACGTCGCAAAGTGTAAACTAAAGTGCGTTCTAGAGTGTATGTGTAGCAAGGTTCTTATCGATAGAATTTTGTTATTTGTGCACTGATTTTATACACGTCGTTTGACACTAGCATTGTTGTCAAGTGTCAATTGGACGGGAAAATTGTTTGAAATTTAAACTATCCAACAGGGTATTGTCACGTTGCAAAGTGCAAACTAAAGTGTACACCATAGTATACATGGAGCAAGGTTCTTATCGATTGAACTNTAGCAAGGTTCTTACCGATTGAGCTTTACTATGTGTACACTGATTTGTGACATGTTGTTTGACACTTGCGTTGTTGTCAAGTGTCAATTGGATGAGAAAATTATTTCAAATTTAAACTGTCCAACAAGGCAATGTCACGTGGTAAAGTGTAAACTAAAGTGTACACCATAGCGCACATGTAGCAACGTTCTTATCGATTGAACTTCGCTATTTGTACACTAATTTTTGACACGTTGTTTGAAACATGCATTGTTTTCATGTGTCAATTGCTTGCAAAAACTGTTTGAAATTTATACTGTCAAACAAGGTAATGTCACGTGCCAAAGTGTAAACTAAAGTATGCATCATAGTGTACGTGTAGCAAGGTTCTTATCAATTGAACTTTACCATTTGTACACTGATTTTTAACACGTCATTAGGCGCTTACGTTATTGTCAAGATTCAATTGGATGGGAAAACTATTTGAAATTTAAACTGTCCAACAGGGTAATGTCACATGTCGAAGTGTAAATTAAAGGGTTCACCATAGTGTACATGTAGCGAGGTTCATACTGATTGAACTTTGCTATTTGTACACTAATTTTTGACACGTTGTTTGACACTTCTATTGTTGTCAAGTGTCAATTTAATGGGGGAACTGTTTCAAATTTAAACTGCCCAAAAAGGTAATGTCACGTGGTAAAGTGTAAACTAAAGTGTACACCATAGTGTACATGTAGCACGGTTCTTATCGATTGAACTTTGCCATTTGTACATTGATTTTTAACACGTTGTTCGATGCTTGTACTGTTGTCAAGTGTCAATTGGATAGGAAAACTGTTTGCAATTTAAACTCTCCAACAAGGTAATGTCACGTGGCAAAGTGCAAACTAAAGTTTGTACACCATAGTGTACATGGAGCATGGTTCTTACCGATTGAACTTTGCTATTTTTACACTGATTTTTGATACTTTGTTTGACACTTGTATTGTTCTCACTTGTCAATTAGGTCGGAAAACTGTTTGAAATTTAAACGGTGTAATAGGGTAATGTCTAGTGGTAGAGTGTAAACTAAAATGTACGCCATTGTTTACATGAAGTGAGGTTCTTATCGATTGAAATTTGCGATTTGTACACTGATTTTTGACACGTTATTTGACACTTGCATTTCTTACCGATTTACCTTCGCTATTTGTACAATGATTTTTGACACGTTACTTAACACTTGCATTGTTGTCAAGTGTCAATTGCATGAAAAACTGTTTGAAATTTTAACTGTCCAATGAGGTAACGTCACGTGGCAAAGTGTAAACTAAAGTATACACCATAGTGTACATGTAGCAAGGTTCTTACCGATTGAAGTTTGCTATTTGTACACTAATTTTTGACCCATTGTTTGACACTTGCATTGTTTTCACGTGTCAATTGCTTGCAAAAACTATTTGAAATTTATACTGTCAAACAAGGTAATGTCATGTGCCAAAGTGTAAACTAAAGTGTGCATCATAGTGTACGTGTAGCAAGGTTCTTATCAATTGAACTTTACCATTTGTACACTGATTTTTAACACGTCATTTGGCACTTACGTTATTGTCAAGATTCAATTGGATGGGAAAACTATTTGAAATTTAAACTGTCCAACATGATAATATCACATGGCAAAGTGTAAACTAAAGTGTGTAAACCATAGTGTACATGTAGCAAGGTTCTTACAAATTGAAGTTTGCTATTTGTACACTGATTTTTGACATGTTGTTTAACACTTGCATTGTTGTTAGGTGTCAATTGGGTGGGAAAACTGTTTGAAATTTAAATTGTCCAGCAGGGTAATATCATGTGGCAAAGTGTAAACTAAAGTGTACACAATAGTATACATGAAGTAAGGTTCTTACGGATTGAAATTTGCTATTTGTAAACTAATTTTTGACACGTTGTTTGACACTTGTATTGTTGTCAAGTGTCAATTGGATGCGAAAATTGTTTGAAATTTATACTGTCAAATAGGGTAATGTCACGTCGCAAAGTGTAAACTAAAGTGCGTTCCAGAGTGTATGTGTAGCAAGGTTCTTATCGATAGAATTTTGTTATTTATGCACTGATTTTATACACGTCGTTTGACACTAGCATTGTTGTCAAGTGTCAATTGGACGGGAAAATTGTTTGAAATTTAAACTATTCAACAGGGTATTGTCACGTTGCAAAGTGCAAACTAAAGTGTACACCATAGTATACATGGAGCAAGGTTCTTATCGATTGAACTTTGCTATTTGTAAACTAATTTTTGACACGTTGTTCGACATTTCCATTGTTGTCAAGTATCAATTGGATGGGAGAACTGTTTGAAATTTAAACTGCCCAACAAGGTAAAGTTACGTGGTAAAGTGTAAACTAAAGTATGCACCATAGTGCACATGTAGCACGGCTCTTACCGAATGAACTTTGCTATTTGTACAATGATTTTCGACGCGTTGTTCGACACTTGCATTGTTGCCAAGTCTCAATTGGATAGGAAAGCTGTTTGAAATTTAAACTGTCCAACAGGGTAATGTCACGTGGCAAAGTGCAAACTAAAGTGTGTACACTATAGTGTATATGCAGCATGGTTCTTACCGATTGAAATTTGCTATTTGAACACTGATTTTGGACATGTTGTTTGACACTTGCATTGTTGTCAAGTGTTAATTCGGTGGGAAAACTATTTGAAATTTAAATTGTCCATCAGGGTAATGTCATGTGACCAAGTGTAAAGTAAAGTATACACCATAGTGTACATGTAGCAAGGTTCTTACCAATTGAATTTTACTATTTGTACACTAATTTTTGATAGGTTGTTTAACTCTTACATTGTTTTCAAGTGTCAATTGGATGGGAGAACTGTTTGAAATTAAAAATGCCCAACAAGGTAATGTCACGTGGCAAAGTGTAAACCAAAATTTGCGCCATTGCGTACATGAAGCGAGGTTCTTACCGATTGAACTTTGCTATTTGTACACTGATTTTTGACACATTGTTTGACTCTTGCATTGTTGTTAAGTGTCAATTGTGTGGAAAAACTGTTTGAAATTTAAACTGTTCGATAGGGTAATGACAAGTGGTAAAGTGTAAACTAAAGTGTACACCGTTGTGTACATGTCGCAAGGTTCTTATCGATTGAAATTTTATTTGTAAACTGATTTTTAACACGTTGTTTGACATTTGTATTGTTGTCAAGTGTCAATTGGATGCGAAAATAGTTTGAAATTTATACTGTCAAACAGGGTAATGTCACGTGGCAAAGTGTGAACTAAACTGTACACCATAGTGTACGTGTACCAAGGTTCTTACCGATTGAACTTTGCTATTTGTACACTGATTTTGGACACTCTGTTGGACACTTGAATTGTAGTCTTTGTCTATTGGATGAGAAAACTGTTTGAAACTTGAACTGTCCAAAGGGGTAATGTCACGTGGCAAAGTGTAAACTAAAGTGTGCACCATAGTGTACATGAAGCAAGGTTCTTACCGATTGAACTTTGCTCTTTGTACACTAATTTTTGACACGTTGTTTGATACTTGCATTGTTGTCAAGTGTCAATTGGGTGGGAAACCCGTTTGAAATTTAAACTGTCTGACAGGGTAATGTCAAGTGGTAAAGTGTAAACCAAAGTGTATTACATAGTGTACATGAAGTAAGGTTCTTACCGATTGAACTTTCGTAGTTGTACGCCGATTTTTAACACGTTGTTTAACACTTGGGAAAACTATTTAAAATTTAAACTGTCCAGCGAGGCAATGTCACGTGACAAAGTGTAAACAAAAGTGTAAACCGTAGTGTACATGTAGCAAAGTTTTTACTGATTGAACTTTGTTATTTGGGTATGGATTTTGGACACGTTGTTTGACACTTAAATTGTTGTCAACTGTCAATTGGATGGGGAAATTTTTTGAAATTTAAACTGTCCAACAGGGTAATGTCATGTGATAAAGTATAAATTAAAGTATACCCCACAGTGTACCTGTAGTGTAGTCCTTACCGATTGTACTTTGTTATTTGTACACTTATTTTTGACACATTGTTTGACACTTGCATTGTTGTCAAGTGTCAATTGGATGGGAAAACTGTTTAAAATTTAAATTGTCCAACGGGGATATGTCGCGTGGCAAAGTGTACACCATAGGTACATGAAGCAAGGTTCTTACAGATTGAACTTTTCTATTCGTACACTGATTTTTAACATATTGTTTGACAATTGCATTGTTTTCAAGTGTCAATTGGATTGGAAAACTGTTTGAAATTTAAACCATCCAATAGGGTAATATCACATGACAAAGTGTAAACCAAAGTGCTCACCATAGTGTACATGAAACAAGGTTCTTACTAATTGAACTTTGCTATTTGTACACTGATTTTTGACACGTTGTTTGACACTTGCATTTCTTATCGATTGAACTTTGCCATTTGTACACTAATTTTTGACACGTTGTTTGACACTTGCATTGTTGTCAAGTCCCAATTGGATGGGAAAAAAATTTGAAATCTAAACCGTCCAACGGGGTAATGTCACGTGGTAAAGTGTAAAATAAAGTGTACACCATAGTGTACATATAGCAATGTTCGTGCCGATCGAACTTTGCTATTTGTAAAATTATTTTTGACACGTTGTTTGACCCTTGCATTGTGTTCAAGTGTCCATTGGATGGGAAAAACTGTTTGAAATTTAAACTGTCCAACAGGGCAAAGTGTGCACTAAAGAGTACACCATAGTGTATATGTAACATGGTCCGTGTCGTTTGAACTTTGCTATTTGTACACTGATTTTTGAAAAGTTGTTTGACACTTGCATTGTTGTCAAGTGTAAATTTGTAGGAAAACTGTTTGAAATTTAAACTGTTCTACAGGGTAATGTCATGTAACAAAGTGTAAACTATTCCTGATTGAACTTTGTTATTTGTACACTGATTTTTGACACATTGTTCGGCACTTGTATAGTTGTCAAGTGTCAATTAAATGGGAAAACTATTTGAAATTTAAACTATCCAACAAGGATATGTCACATGGAAAAGTGTAAACTAAAGTGAACATGATGCAAGGTTCTTTCCGATTGAACTTCACTATTTGTACACTGATTTTGGACACAATGTTTGACACTTGAATTGTTGTTAAGTGTAAATTGGACGGGAAAATTGTTTGAAACTTGAACTGTCGAACAGGGTAATGTCACGTGGCAAAGTGTAAACTAATGTGTGTAGACCACAGTGTATATGTAGCAAGGTTCTTACCAATTGAGCTTTACTATGTGTACACTGATTTGTGACATGTTGTTTGACACTTGCGTTGTTGTCAAGTGTCAATTGGATGGAAAAATTATTTCAAATTTAAACTGTCCAACAAGGCAATGTCACGTGGTAAAGTGTAAACTAAAGTATACACCATAGCGCACATGTAGCAACGTTCTTATCGATTGAACTTCGCTATTTGTACACTAATTTTTGACACGTTGTTTGAAACATGCATTGTTTTCATGTGTCAATTGCTTGCAAAAACTGTTTGAAATTTATACTGTCAAACAAGGTAATGTCACGTGCCAAAGTGTAAACTAAAGTGTGCATCATAGTGTACGTGTAGCAAGGTTCTTATCAATTGAACTTTACCATTTGTACACTGATTTTTAACACGTCATTTGGCACTTACGTTATTGTCAAGATTCAATTGGATGGGAAAACTGTTTGAAATTTAAACTGTCCAATAGGGTAATGTCACGTGTCGAAGTGTAAATTAAAGGGTTCACCATAGTTTACATGTAGCGAGGTTCATACTGATTGAACTTTTCTATTTGTACACTAATTTTTGACACGTTGTTTGACACTTCTATTGTTGTCAAGTGTCAATTTAATGGGGGAACTATTTCAAATTTAAACTGCCCAACAAGGTAATGTCACGTGGTAAAGTGTAAACTAAAGTGTACACCATAGTGTACATGTAGCACGGTTCTTATCGATTGAACTTTGCCGTTTGTACATTGATTTTTAACACGTTGTTCGACGCTTGTACTGTTGTCAAGTGTCAGTTGGATAGGAAAACTGTTTGAAATTTAAACTCTCTAACAAGGTAATGTCACGTGGCAAAGTGCAAACTAAAGTTTGTACACGATAGTGTACATGGAGAATGGTTCTTACCGATTGAACTTTGCTATTTTTTCACTGATTTTTGATACTTTGTTTGACACTTGTATTGTTGTCACTTGTCAATTAGGTCGGAAAATTGTTTGAAATTTAAACTGTGTAATAGGGTAATGTCTAGTGGTAGAGTGTAAACTAAAATGTACGCCATTGTTTACATGAAGTGAGGTTCTTATCGATTGAAATTTGTGATTTGTACACTGATTTTTACACGTTGTTTGACACTTGCATTTCTTACCGATTGACCTTCGCAAATTGTACAATGATTTTTGACACGTTACGTGACACTTGCATTGTTGTCAAGTGTCAATTGGATGAAAAACTGTTTGAAATTTTAACTGTCCAATGGGGTAATGTCACGTGGCAAAGTGTAAACTGAAGTGTACACCATAGTGTACATGTAGCAAGGTTCTTACCGATTGAAGTTTGCTATTTGTACACTGATTTTTGACCCGTTGTTTGACACTTGCATTGTTTTCATGTGTCAATTGCTTGCAAAAACTAGTTGAAATTTATACTGTCAAACAAGGTAATGTCACGTGCCAAAGTGTAAACTAAAGTGTGCATCATAGTGTACATGTAGCAAGGTTCTTATCAATTGAACTTTACCATTTGTACACTGATTTTTAACACGTCATTTGGCACTTACGTTATTGTCAAGATTTAATTGAATGGGAAAACTGTTTGAAATTTAAACTGTCCAACAGGATAATGTCACATGGCAAAGTGTAAACTAAAGTGTGTAAACCATAGTGTACATGTAGCAAGGTTCTTACAGATTGAAGTTTGCTATTTGTACACTGATTTTTGACACGTTGTTTGACACTTGTATTGTTGTCAAGTGTCAATTAGATGCGAAAATTGTTTGAAATTTATACTGTCAAACAGGGTAATGTCACGTCGCAAAGTGTAAACTAAAGTGCGTTCCAGAGTGTACGTGTAGCAAAGTTCTTATCGATAGAATTTTGCTATTTGTGCACTGATTTTATACACGTCATTTGAAACTAGCATTGTTATCAAGTGTCAATTGGACGGGAAAATTGTTTGAAATTTAAACTATCCAATAGGGTATTGTCACGTTGCAAAGTGCAAACTAAAGTGTACACCATGGTATACATGGAGCAAGGTTCTTATCGATTGAACTTTGCTATTTGTAAACTAATTTTCGACACGTTGTTTGACACTTCCATTGTTGTCAAGTGTCAATTGGATGGGAGAACTGTTTGAAATTTAAACTGCCTAACAAGGTAAAGTTACGTGGTAAAGTGTAAACTAAAGTATGCACCATAGTGCACATGTAGCACAGCTCTTACCGAATGAACTTTGCTATTTGTACAATGATTTTCGACGCGTTGTTCGACACTTGCATTGTTGCCAAGTCTCAATTGGATAGGAAAACTGTTTGAAATTTAAACTGTCCAACAGGGTAATGTCACGTGGCAAAGTGCAAACTAAAGTGTGTACACTATAGTGTATATGTAGCATGGTTTTTACCGATTGAAATTTGCTATTTGTACACTGATTTTGGACATGTTGTTTGACACTTTCATTGTTGTCAAGTGTTAATTCGATGGGAAAACTGTTTGAAATTTAAATTGTCCATCAGGGTAATGTCACGTGGCAAAGTGTAAACCAAAATGTACGCCATTGTTTACATGAAGAGAGGTTCTTACCAATTGAACTCTGTTATTTGTACACTTATTTTTGACACATTGTTTGACAGTTGCATTTCTTATTGATTGAACTTTGGTATTTGTACACAGATTTTTGACACGTTGTTTGATACTTTCATTGTTGTCAAGTGTTAATTCGATGGGAAAACTGTTTGAAATTTAAATTGTCTGAAATTTAAATTGTCCATCAGGGTAATGTCACGTGGCAAAGTGTAAACCAAAATGTACGCCATTGTTTACATGAAGAGAGGTTCTTACCAATTGAACTCTGTTATTTGTACACTTATTTTTGACACATTGTTTGACAGTTACATTTCTTATTGATTGAACTTTGGTATTTGTACACAGATTTTTGACACGTTGTTTGACACTTACATTGTTGTCATGTGTCAATTGGATGGGAAAACTGTTTGAAATTTAAACTGTCAAACGAGGTAATGTCGCGTGGTAAAGTATAAACTAAAGTGTACACCATAGTGTACATGTAATAAGGTTCTTATCGGTTGAACTTCGCTATTTGTACACTGATTTTTAACACGTTGTTTAACACTTGTATTATTGTCAAGTATCAATTGGATGGGAAAACTGTTTGAAATTTAAACTGTCCAACAGGCTAATGTCATGTGACAAAGTGAAAACTAATGTGTACACCATAGTGTACATGTCTCATGAGTCTTATCGAATGAACTTTGCTATTTGTATACAGATTTTTTATACATTGTTTGATACTTACATTGTTGTCAAATGTCAATTGAATGGGAAAACTATTTGAATTTTAAACTCTCCAACAGGGATATATCGCATGGCAAAGTGTAAACTAAAGTGTACACCACGGTGTACATGGAGCAAGGTTCTTATCGATTGAACTTTGCTATTTGTGCACCAATTTTTGACACGTTGTTTGACACTTACATTGTTGTCAAGTGTCAATTGGATTGGAAAATTGTTTGAAATTTAAACTGTCCAATAGGGTAATGTCACGTGGCAAAGTATAAACTAAAGTGTATACCAAAGCGAACATGTAGCAAGGTTCTTACCAATTGAACTTTGTTATTTGTACACTGATTTTTGACACGTTATTTGACACTTGCATTGTTGTCGAGTGTCAATTGGATGGGAAAATTTTTTGAAATTTAAACTGTCCGATAGGGTAATGTCATGGGGCAACGTGTAAATTAAAGTGTACACCTTAGTGTACATGTAGAATGTTCCGTATCGATTGAACTTTGCTATTTGTACTCTTATTATCAACACGTTGTTGGACACTTGCGTTGTTGTCAAGTGTCAATTCGATGGGAAAACTGTTTGAAATTTAAACTGTCCTATAGGCTAGTGTCAAGTGACAAAGTGTAAACTAATGTCTACACCATAGTGTACACGTCTCATAGTTCGTACCAATTGAACTTTGCTATTCGCACACTAATTTTTGACACTTTGTTTGACACTTACATTGTTGTCATGTGTCAACTGGATGGGAAAACTATTTGAAATTTAAATTGTCGAACAGGGATATGTCACATGGCAAAGTGTAAACTAAAGTCTATACCATAGTGTACATGAAGCAAGGTTCTTACCGATTGAACTTTGCTATTTGTACACTGATTTTTAACATGTTGTTTGACACTGGCATTGTTGTCAAGTGTCCATTGGATGGGAAAATCGTTTGAAATTTAAACTATCCAATAGGGCAATGTCAAGTGGCAAAGTGTAAACTAAAGTGTACACCATAGTGTACATGTAGTAAGGTTCTTACCGATTGAACTTTGCTATTTGTACACTGATTTTTGACACATTGTTTGACACTTGCATTGTTGTCAAGGGTCAATTGGATGGGAAAACCGTTTGAAATTTATACTGTCCAACAGGGTAATGTCACGTGGTAAAGTGTAAACTAAAGTGTACACCATAGTGTACATTTAAAAGTCCTTACGACACTTACATTATTTTCACGTGTCAATTGGATGGAAAAACTGTTTGAAATTTAATTTATCCAATAGGATAATGTCACGTGGCAAATTTTAAACTAAAGTGTACACCATAGTATACATGTCGCAAGGTTTTTACCAATTGAACTTTGCTATTTGTACACTGATTTTTGACATGTTGTTTGACACTTGCATTGTTGTCAAGTGTTAATTGGATGGAAAAGCTGTTTGAAATTTAAACTATCCAACAGGATAATGTCATGTGGCAATGTGAAAACTAAAGTGTACATTATAGTGTACATGTAGCAAGGTCCTTACCGATTGAACTTTGCTATTTGTACACTAATTTTTGACACGTCATTAGACACTTGTATGTTGTCAAGTGTCTACACTAATTTTTGACACATCGTTAGACACTGTATTGCTGTCAAGTGTCAATTGGATGTGATAACTATTTGAAATTTAAACTGCCCAACAAGGTACTGTCACGTGGTAAAGTGTAAACTAAAGTGTGCACCGTAGTGTACATGTCGCAAGGTTCTTACCGATTGAAATTTGCCACTTGTAAACTTATTTTTGACACATGGTTTGACACTTATATTGTTGTCAAGTTTCAATTGGATGTGAAAACTGTTTGAAATTTATACTGTCAAACAGTTTAATGTCACGTGCTAAAGTGTAAACGCGTGCCAAAGTGTAAACTAAAGTGTCCACCATAGTGTACGTGTAGGTTCTTGCCGATTGAACTTTACTATTTGTACACTGATATTAAACACATCGTTTAACACTTACATTGTTGTCAAATGTCGATTGGATGAGAAAATTGTTTGATATTTAAACTATCCAACAGGGTAATGTCATGTGGCAAAGTGAAAACTAAAGTGTAAACCACAGTGTACATGTAGCAGTGTTCTTACCAATTGAACTTTCTTATTTGTGCACTGATTTTTGACACGTTGTTTGACTCTAGCATTGTTATCAAGGGTCAATTCGATAGGAGAACTATTTGAAATTTAAATTTCCCAACAAGGTAATGTCACGTGGTAAAGTGTAAACTAAAGTGTACACCATGGTGTACATGTAGCACGGCTCTTACCGATTGAACTTTGCAATTTGTACATTGATTTTTGACACGTAGTTCGACACTTACATTGTTTTTAAGTGTCAATTAGATAGGAAAAATATTTGAAATTTAAATAGTCCAACTGGGTAATGTCACGTGGCAAAGTCCAAACTAAAGTGTGTACACTATTGTATACATGGAGCAAGGTTCTTACCGATTGAACTTTGCTATTTCTACACTAATTTTTGACACATTGTTTGACACTTGCATTGTTGTCAAGGGTCAATTGGATGGGAAAATTGTTTGAAATTTATACTGTCCAACAGGGTAATGTTATGTGACAAAGTGTAAACTAAAGTGTACACCATAGTGTACATGTAACAAGGTCCTTACCGATTGAACATTGCTACTTGTAGACTAATTTTTAACACGTTGTTTGACACATACAATATTTTCACATGTCAATTGGATGGGAAAATTGTTTGAAATTTAATCTATCCAACAAGGTAATGTCACATGGGAAAGTATAAAATAAAGTATACAACATAGTGTACATGTCGCAAGGTTCTTACCGATTGAACTTTGCTATTTGTACACTGATTTTTGACATGTTGTTTGACACTTGCATTGTTGTCAAGTGTTAATTGGATGCAAAAGCTATTTGAAATTAAAACTGTCCAACAGGGTAATGTCATGTGGCAATGTGAAAACTAAAGTGTACTCCATAGTGTACATGTAGCAAGGTTCTTATCGATTGAGCTTTGCTATTTGTACACTAATTTTTGACACATTGTTAGACACTTGTATTGTTGTCAAGTGTCAATTGGATGGAAAAACAATTTAAAATTTAAACTACCCAACAAGGTACTGTCACGTGGTAAAGTGTAAACCAAGGTGTACATATAGTAAGATTCTTACCGATTGCACTTTGCTATTTGTACACCGATTTTTGACACTTGCATTGTTTTCAAGCGTCAATTTGATGGGAAAACTGATTGAAATTTAAACTATCCGATAGGTTAATTTCAAGTGGTAAAGTGTAAACTAAAGTGTACACCGTAGTGTACATGTCGCAAGGTTCTTACCGATTGAAATTTGCCATTTGTAAACTTATTTTTGACACGTGGTTTGACACTTGTATTGTTGTCAAGTGTCAATTGGATGCGAAAAACTATTTGAAATTTATACTGTCAAACAGGTTAATGTCACGTGCCAAAGTGTAAACTAAAGTGTGCACCATAGTGTACGTGTAGGTTCTTGCCGATTGAACTTTGCTATTTGTACACTGATTTTAAACATGTCGTTTAACACTTGCATTGTTGTCAAATGTCAATTGGATGGGAAAATTGTTTGATATTTAAACTGTCCAACAAGGTAATGTCATGTGGCAAAGTGAAAACTGAAGTGTACACCACAGTGTACATGTAGCAGGGTCCTTACCGATTGAACTTTGCTACTTGTACACTAATTTTTGACACGTTGTTTGACTCTAGCATTGTTATCAAGGGTCAATTCGATGGGGAATTGTTTGAAATTTAAGCTGCCTAACAAGGTAATGTCACGTGGTAAAGTGTAAACTAAAGTGTACACCATGATGTACATGTAGCACGGCTCTTACCAATTGAACTTTACAATTTGTAGATTGACTTTCGACACGTAGTTCGACACTTACATTGTTGTCAAGTGTCGATGGGATAGGAAAACTATTTGAAATTTAAACAGTCCAACTAGGAAACGTCACGTGGCAAAGTCCAAACTAAAGTGTGTACACTATAGTGTACATGGAACAAGGTTCTTACCGATTAAACTTTGCTATTTATACACTAATTTTTGGCACATTGTTTGACACTTGCATTGTTGTCAAGGGTCAATTGGATGAGAAAATTGTTTTAAATTTATACTGTCCAGTAGGGTAATGTCATGTGGCAAAGTGTAAACTAAAGTGTACACCATAGTGTACATGTAACAAGGTCCTTACCGATTGAACATTGATACTTGTAGACTAATTTTTAACACTTTGTTTGACACATACAATATTTTCACATGTCAATTGGATGGGAAAACTATTTGAAATTTAATCTGTCCAACAAGGTAATGTCACATGGGAAAGTGTAAACTAAAGTGTACACCATAGTGCACATGTCGCAAGGTTCTTACTGATTGAACTTCACTATTTGTACACCGATTTTTGAGATGTTGTTTGACAACTTGTATTGTTTTCAAGTATCAATTGGATAGAAAAACTGTTTCAAATTTAAGCTGTCCAATAGTCATGTGGCAATGTGAAAACAAAAGTGTACTCCATAGTGTACATGTAGCAAGGTTCTCACCGATTGAACTTTGCTATTTGTACACTAGTTTTTGACACATTGTTAGGCACTTGTATTGTTGTCAAGTGTTAATTGGGTGGAAAAATAGTTTGAAATTTAAACTGTTCGAAAGGGTAATATCAAGTGGCAAGGTGTAAACTAAAGTGTACACCATAGTGTACATGTAGCATGGTTCTTACCGATTGAACTTTGGTATTTGTCCACTGATTTTTGACACGTTGTTTGACACTTGCATTGTTGTCAAGTGTCAATTGGGTGGGAAAACTGCTTGAAATTTAAATTGTCCGATAGGTTAATGTCAAGTGGCAAAGTGCAAATCAAAGTGTACACCGTAGTGCACATGTCGCAAGGTTCTTTCCGATTGAAATTTGCTATTTGTAAACTTATTTTTGACACGTGATTTGACACTTGTATTATTGACAAGTGTCAATTGGATGCGAAAACAATTTGAAATTTATACTGTCAAACTGGTTAATTTCACGTACCAAAGTGTAAACTAAAATGTGCACCATAGTGTACGTGTAGCAAGGTTCTTGCCGATTGAACTTTGCTATTTGTAAACTAATTTTAAACACGTCATTTGTCACTTGCATTGTTGTCAAATTTCAATTGGATGGGAAAATTGTTTGAAATTTAAATTGTCTAATAGGGTAATGTCATGTGGCAAAGTGAAAACTAAAGTGTACACCATAGTGTACATGTGGCAAGGTTCTTACCGATTGAACTTTGCTATTTGTACATTGATTTTTGACATGTTATTTAACTCTTGCATTGTTATCAATGGTCAATTCGATGGGAGAACTGTTTGAAATTTAAGCTGCTCAACAAGGTAAAGTCACGTGGTAAAGTGTGAACTATAGTGTACACCATGGTGTACATCTTGCACGGCTCTTACCGATTGAACATTGCAATTTGTACACTGATTTTTGACATGTAGTTTGACACTTACTTTGTTTTCAAGTGTCAATTTGATAGGAAAATTATTTGAAATTTAAACAGTCCAACAGGGTAATGTCACGTGGCAAAGTCCAAACTAATGTGTGTACACTATAGTGTACATGGAGCAAAGTTCTTAACGATTGAACTTTGCTATTTGTACATAGATTTTTGGCACATTGTTTGACACTTGGATTGTTGTCAAGGGTCAATTGGATGGGAAAACTATTTGAAAGTTATACTGTCCAACAGGGTAATGTCGCGTGGCAAAGTGTAAACTGAAGTGTATACCATAGTGTACATGTAACAAGGTCCTTATCGATTGAATATTGCTACTTGTAGACGAATTTTTAACACATTGTTTGATACTTACATTGTTTTCAAATGTCAATCGAATGGGAAAACTGTTTGAAATTTAATCTGTCCAACAGGGAAATGCCACGTGGCAAAGTGTAAACTAAAGTGTACTTGTCGCAAGGTTCTTGCCGATTGAACTTTGCTATTTGTACATTGATTTTTGACATGTTTGATACTTGCATTGTTGTCAAGTATCAATTGGATGGAAAAACTGTTTGAAATTTAGACTGTCCAACACGGTAATTTTATGTGGCAATGTGAAAACTAAAGTGTACTCCATAGCGTACACGTAGCAAGGTTCTTACCGATTGAACTTTGTTATTTGTATACTAATTTTTGACACGTTGTTAGACACTTGTATTGTTGTAGAGTGTGAATTGGGTGGCAAACTGTTTGAAATTTAAGCTGTCCGATAGGGCAATGTCAAGTGGCAATGTATAAACTAATGTGTACATCATAGTGTACATCTAGGAAGGTTCTTACCAATTTAACTTTGCTATCCGTACACTAATTTTTGACATGTTGTTTGACACTTGCACTGTTGTCAAGTGTCAACTGGGTGGGAAAACTTCCTGAAATTTAAACTGTCCGATAGGTTAATGTCAAGTGGCAAAGTGTAAACTAAAGTGTACACCGTAGTGTACATGTCATAAGGTTCTTACCGATTGAACTTTGCTATTTGTACACTGATTTTTGACACTTGCATTGTTGTCAAGTGTCAATTAGGTCGGAACACTGTTTGAAATTTAGACTGTCCAACAGGGTAATGTCACATGGCAAAGTGTAAACTAAAGTGTACACCGTAGTGTACATGTCATAAGGTTCTTACCGATTGAACTTTGCTATTTGTACACTAATTTTTGACACGTTGTTAGACACTTGTATTGTTGTCAAGTGTCAATTAGGTCGGAACACTGTTTGAAATTTAGACTGTCCAACAGGGTAATGTCACATGGCAAAGTGTAAACTAAAGTGTACACCGTAGTGTACATGTCATAAGGTTCTTACCGATTGAACTTTGCTATTTGTACACTGATTTTCGACACATTGTTTGACACTTGCATTGTTGTCAAGTGTCAATTAGGTCGGAACACTGTTTGAAATTTAGACTGTCCAACAGGGTAATGTCACATGGCAAAGTGTAAACTATATTGTACGCCATATTGTACATGCAGCAAGGTTTTTACCGATTGAACTTTAGTATTTGTACACTAATTTTTGACATGTTGTTCGACACTTGCATTACTGTCAAGTGTCAATTAGATGGGAAAATAGTTTGAAATTTCATCTCTCCAACAGGGTAATGTCACGTGGCAAAGTGTAAACTAAAGTGTACACCATAGTGTACATGTAGCAAGGTTCTTATCGATTGAACTTTGCTATTTGTATACTAATTTTTAACACGTGGTTTGGCACTTGAATTGTTGTCAAGTGTCAATTGGATGGGAAAATAGTTTGAAATTTAAACTGTCCAACAGGGTAATGTCATGTGGCAAAATGTAAATTAAAGTATATACCATAGTGTACATGTAGCATGGTCCTTACCAATTGAATTTTGCTATTTATACACTGATTTTTGACATGTTGTTTGACACTTGCGTTGTTGTCATGTGTTAATTAGGAGGGAAAACTGCTTGAAATTTAAACTGTCCAATAGGATAATGTCACGTGGCAAAGTGTAAACCAAAGTGTACACCATACTGTATATGAAGCAAGGTTCTTACCGATTGAACATTGCTATTTGTACACTGATTTTTGAGTCGTTGTTTGACACTTACACTATTGTCAAGTGTCAATTAGGTGGGAAGACCATTTGAAATTTAAACTACCCGAAAGGGTAGTGTCATGTGGCAAAGTGTAAATCAAAGTGTACACCGTAGTGTACATGAAGCAAGGTTATTACCGATTGAACTTTTCTATTTGTACACTGATTTTTGACACACACTTGCATTGTTGTCAAGTGTCAATTTGGTTGAAAAACTATTTTTAATTTAAACTGTCCGACAGAGAATGTCAAGTGGCAAAGTGTAAACTAAAGTGTACATCGTAGTGTACATGTAGTAAGGTTCTTACCGATTGAACTTTGCTATTTGTACACTGATTTTTGACATGTTTAACACTTGAATTATTGTCAAGTATCCATCGGATGGGAAAATCATTTAAAATTTAAACTGTCCAATAGGGTAATATCACGTGGCGAAGTGTAAACCAAAGTGTATTACATAGTCTACACGAAGCAAGGTTATTACCGATCGAACTTTGGTATTTGTACGCACAATTGTTTGACACTTGCATTGTTGTCAAGTGTTAATTGGATGGAAAAACTGTTTAAAATTAAAAAGTCCATCGAGGTAATGTCATGTGGTAAAGTGTAAATAAAAGTGTACACCATTGTGCACATGTAGCGAAGTTCTTATCGATTGAACTTTACTATTTGGACGCTGATTTTAAAAACGTTGTTTGACACTTAAATTGTTGTCAACTATCAATTGGATGGGAAAATTTTTTGAATTTTAAACTATCCAACAGGGTAATGTCACGTGGTAAATTGTAAACTAAAGTGTACACCATAGTGTACATTGTTCGCGAAATATTTCTTTCAATTTAAATTACCGCAAGTGTACGGATCGTGACAAGTAATAAAGTGGACTTTAGAAGTCCGAGTATCGTCCTACAGAGAAAGAGTAGTTCAATTTTATTTATTTTAGCCTTAACCGAAACTAATTGACTTAAGATGAATTTTAGAATTAAAAGCCCTAATTTTGGGGGAAATCCCCAAATTAAAAAACCCTAATTTCAAATCAAACCCTAATTACTTAAATTCACTTAACGAATGACTCAATTACGAAATGTTGTGAAAATAAATGAAATGTGTTGTCAATTTATGAAAATCTATGTAAAACGAATGCACTAGGATCACGAATCCCCAAATAATTACTAGTTAAACCCTAATTTCACAATTTTGATAATCCAATAAGAATTTGACAAATCAATACTCCTAAATCTATTCAATACTCTCTCTC
>NW_019250835.1:577880-579175 GCF_002742605.1 Olea europaea var. sylvestris
AAGTTTAATAATAATTACATGGTTCATCGATCGCCTAGTTGCAGAAATCTAGCCTATCATGATAAAAATAACGAAATCTAACAAGTTTTGAATAAAATACATCACCGGGTTATCAAAATTTGAAGAAATCTTGTAAATCTTCGCATCAATTCTTGTTCTTGCCTTCAAATCCACTCCAAGATGAATGTTTTTGCCTCCCAATTCGTTCGTGTGGCTTCTGGATGTTTATTTGCTATTTAAACTCGTCGAAATTAGGTTATCAAAGGAGTTGCAATCATATAAGGAAACTGCAAAAATTGGGGACAGGTTATACCTATGCGACCGCATAGGCATAACCTATGCGACCGCATAGGTATATGATAAATGGTGTTTTTAATCCCTGGAGGGTTACTCGCGACCGCATAGGTTTTCTACTATGCGACCGCATAGTAGAGCAAACTTCTATTTTGAGTCATTTTGATCCTCAAGTTTCATTCCTTCACTCCTTGACCTCCTCTCTTGTTTCTAGTTGCTCCAATGTTCCATTATAACTTCCAATTGGTGCCTAGCTTGATCAATTGCTTCATGTGTTCATCGGGTCAACTTTTAGATAATTGCAATTTGGTCCCTAAATTTTCATTTTGCTCCAATTTGGTCCTTTTTCGGCTCTTTTCTCTCCTGAATTCCACTATTTCCATAGAATCACCTACATTGCATGAATTCGACAAAATTAAGTAACAATTCAATCCTTTTACTTGTATTTAAGTCATGTTTGTGATGTAAATAAGTGTGCAAAAACACATTTATCAAACCTCCCAAAACTTGAACTATTGTTTGTCCTCAAACAAGATAGTGATATAATTTTGAACAAACATGGCATAATACCTTGCCTTGGCTCAAGATTGGACTATGTAATTGATTTTATGAAAATTTATCAGTGCAAAATGATATCAACCTTTACCTGTTGTGTGCATACTTGACGTCTGTGTGTGGATTCATGCTAACATATCAAGTTCATGATGAGTTTGAGTCCCAACTCCAAATGGTCAAATATCTCCTTACTCGCTCGAGAGATACACAACCCCCAAACTTATTCTTTTCACTCAATTATCCCGGGGTTGTGTTTAAAATTATGAGTTTACCTAGCCATAGTTCTCACCCTCTCGTAGTTTGGATTAATCACACTATCACAAGTTTACATGTCAACAAGTGAAGGCTCTCTTAGTTTTGATTACTTCGACACTCAAGACTAAACTAGGTTACTTGCCTCGCCGCAAGGTATAGTTTCTTCCACCAATTGTCCAAGGGCTTTTCTT
>NW_019250835.1:580143-588020 GCF_002742605.1 Olea europaea var. sylvestris
AATGTCTTTTTCAAATTATGCCACCATCCCCCAAACTTATACAAGACATTGTCCTCAATGCGAAAATTAAGTTCAGATGGCAGAATTTAAGGAAAATGAGTACAAATGAGGCAAATGATACTTCCCTGATCAATACGGGGGCTGCGATGGGAAGCTAGATCCTGTAGTATCATCAGCTGGAGGTGGAGGTAGGCGCGCCAAGATCTCTCTCATCAGTGCTGACTGCTGTGTCATTTCATCATGGATTCCCTCAACACGTGTCTCCAAACGGCCCAAACGCTCCCAAGTTTCATTTACCCTCATCTGGATGCCATCCACCCTCCCCACATACACACTGAGTCGACCGTTCATAGTGTCCATCTCCCTCCTAGCTGCTTGGGCATCCTGGCAAGCAGCATGTGACATATCAATGGAAATACGGATGTCACGGTGGACTGTATGCATCTCAGTCGTTAAAGTCTCCATAGCCTATTGGAGACTCTGTACGTCTCGACTGGTCCCCGTGGTGGTGGTGAAAATCTGGCGCCACAGCTGTGCATTTAACTCAACCTATGGTGGTGGAGCTTGAGGCATCTCTTGCTCTGCGTGCTCGTGACCTTGCTCTCCCTGCTGTCTGCACCTTTCAATTTCTTGCTTTTCCCAATGCTTTATCCTGGCTCTGTCTTGAGCCTCCAAGGTACTGCGCTTTATGGTGGGGCTGGGTTTGGCAGCCACTTCCCCGGATACAATGTTTATACCAGCAGCTATGCATATTCCAGAGATGAGGCTTAGAAAGATCATTGAGCTGTGCCTGTCTCCCAAGGTACCCACACGATGGATCTGATTATAGCAAAGAGTGGCAAGATCAACCTTATTACCTCGCATCAAGTGATAAAGGAATCCAGCTGTGGGATCTGTGAATGTGGTCCTGTGAGAGGTCGGCTCAATGTTGTGGCACATAAACAGCTACAGGATGGCTATAGATGGTGTCAGCTCAATTTGGTGCCACTCGGTGGTGGGGAGAGGCCATGCATTTTGTCGCCCCAATAAGATCTCCGCCACTTCATGCCAATTGAAGTCACCTGGTATAGGGGTTATGTTTTCCCACGTGAGCTGGTAGTAGTCTTGAATAACCTCGGGTGAGAATGTGATCCATTTTCCCCTAACCCAAGACTGATTCAGGTGGTCGGACCCTGGTGTGTCAATTTCTGTATTGAAGTTGGCGTAAAATTTCCCTATCAACAATTCATAACTCCGATGTGGCTGCACTACTATTTTATCCCATCCACAGTTATGCACTAAAGTGGTCAGCTCAAAATTAGGAAAGTCTTCCAATTTAACAGCCCGCTCTGGTGTCACTGTCCATCGACTCACTATGTTTTCATATCGGGCTGCTGCCTCGAAAGTCAAGAATCTTTGTATCCCACCTCAAGCACTCGAGTGCGTGCTGTACCGGATGATGAGACAACCTTCTCTTTTCTTTTTGAAGTTCATTTTGGTGGCATCCTACAAGGTTGGAAAATAGCTAGCATTAAACATCTTGTTGTACAGCGAGAAATCGCATGAAATGAAAAGCACGTAATTCACAAATCCCCCAAACTTGTTTCAATATGCATGTATACTACCACGATGTGTAATGAACAATGTATGATGATTAGAGTAGTATAAATGTATAGTCCATATGAAAACATAAGAAAATTTGGGTGAATATGCTCATAGTGAAAGGGTTGGAGTCATGATTGAGTGTACACCTTTGGCCCTGGGCACCATCAAGAATTATCAAGATTATCCCGGGTAACCCCCGGGGATATGAAAGTATGCAATGAGGTCTAGCACATACCCAAATTTTAGCTCAATCGGAGTTCGTTTGGTGCATCAAATGGTAGTGTAAAATAAGGGACGGAGGGTGCTGTGGGCATGCAATGACTTAGCTATTTTGTGTGCATGTGTGTGTTGATGTAGTCTAAGTCACATTGGTTGGTAATACATCACAACGAGTTATTCCATTCATCTAATAGTCATATGCCATGCTAGATGTTCATAATTGTATTAAATTACCAAAAATGGGCATTGTATCGAACATGTTGTAGGCATTATGAAACCTTTATTTACTAGCCAAAAATTACTATGTCACATGGTTCCCTATTCAAAAATCAATCACCAATTGCATATACATTCATCAATTAAATAAATTTAATGCAACATGTACCAAAATGCCCACAAATTATCAATGTGGCAATGTATCAAACACATATCATGCATTCTTTAGAAATCCATATAAAACCCAATAACTCAAAATTTGAATTACCCCATAACACAATTGAATTGCAAATAGTATACTCCATCCACCATCTACACCCCAATCACCCCAAAATGCAGAAAATCAATTCGAAAATGACTTAAAAAAACGAGGGCAAAATGAAGGAGATAGTCAAAAATCATACCTTCAAGATGATGTGCAACTCCAACCTCGAGATTCTTGTGTAGTGTAGGTGAGTGAAATGCAATAATGTGTAGAAATCTTAAGTTGGGCGAGAGAGGATTTGGGAAGAAATTGATTTGAAATCTAATAAAATGATTCGGGCGTGGGTTAAAAACCCATGCCTATTTTATTCTATGCGGCCGCATAGTTAAAAGCTATGCGATCGCATAGTGAAAATTTTTTTTGGTCTTTTTCGTTCGGTAGGTGTCTATGCGGTCGCATAGACACACATTTTTTTTTCAAAAGAAATAAAATAAAACAAAGGCTCTTTCCCCAAAAAATCTTATTTTTGTCAAAAATTTTTTTTTGATAAATGACCCGTCTCTCAACGTCCCTACTTTTTTTCGAAGACATACTTTTAAAACATTGATCTGTGAAATTTTGAAAATGTAATTTGCCTGGAAATGCGTGAATTCCACACTCAACTACCCAAACAACTTAAATCAACCCGAACTCGTGTGTGATACTTAAGGACTCGTGTGAACAGTGCTTGGACTTCTTTTAACATGCCTAGATGATCGATGACCACTTAACAAAATACTAAATGAATTTGAGAATAAACTTCCTAATCTAATGCAGAAAACATAATAAAGTAAATAAACAGATAAAAAGGATACAGTGGGTTGCCTCCCACCCAGCGCTAAGTTATTGTCGATAGCTCGACTTTTCTACGGCTGCTTCATTCTGGCATTTCGAGTTGAACGGTTGACTTTTGGTTAGAGAAGTCACCATCCCAGTAGTGTTTCAACCTTTGCCCATTAACAGTGAAGGTACCCTTATTCTCATTGCTCACTTGTATAGCCCCATATGGTAGAACTTTTGTAACTGTGTAGGGACCCGACCACCTTGATCGTAGTTTTCCTGGGAATAGCTTGAGTCTCGAGTTATACAGTAGTACTTGCTGCCCCACTTTGAATACTCGCCTCTGAATGTGCATATCATGCCACTTCTTGGTTCGCTCCTTGTAAAGTTTTACATTTTCATAAGCCTCCATTCTAAATTCATCCAACTCATTCAGTTGCAGTCGACGCTTTTCTCCGGCGGCATTCAAGTCCATATTTAATTGTTTTATAGCCCAATATACCCGATGCTCCATTTCTAATGGCAGATGACATGATTTCCCAAAGACTAGGTGGTATGGAGACATGCCGATCGGGGTCTTGAATGCTGTTCTGTAAGCCCAAAATACATCGTCCAGCTTTTTAGACCAATCCTTTCTAGATGAATTCACAGTGACTTCCAGTATTCTCTTCAGCTGCCCATTAGATACCTCAACTTGCCCGCTGGTTTGTGGATGATATGGAGTAGGAACGTGGTGTTTAATGCCATATTTATTCAGCAGCTGCTCAAACTGGCGATTACAGAAATGCTTGCCCCCATTGCTGATTATAGCCAATGGTGTACCATATCGGGTGAAAATGTATTTCTTCAAGAATCCAATTACTGTCTTTGAGTCATTTTTTGGCAATGCAACTGCTTTCACCCATTTTGAGACGTAATCCACTGCCACCAAGATATACTGGTTTGAGAACGAAGGGGGGAAAGGTCCCAAGAAGTCAATTCCCCAAACATCAAATATCTCCACTTCCAAAATATTGTTCAGTGACATTTCATTTCTCCTCGAGATATTTCCAGTGCGTTGACATCTGTCACACCTCTTAACAAACTCAAATGTGTCTTTAAACAGTGTAGGCCAGTAGAAACCTGATTGTAGAATCTTTGCAGCTATTTTTGAAGCTCCAAAGTGTCCTGCATATGTGAATGAGTGACAGTGCTCGAGAATCTCATGTACTTCTTCTTCAGGTACACACCTCCTCACTATCTGATCAGCTCCTCATCTATAGAGAATTGGATCCTCCTAGAAATAGTATTTTAACTCGACGAAGAATTTTATTCTTTGGTGATTGGAGCAGTCAGGCGGTGGAATGGAACTGGCCAAGTAATTGACAATATCTGCGTACCAAGGTGCTTCATCCACTCTCAACATCTGTTCATCCAGGAAGATCTCATTTATATCCACTAAATCTTCCGTCTCCCCAGATTCTAGTCTGGATAGGTGATCTGCTACTGCTTTCTCGGTGCCCTTCTTGTCGCGTATCTCAATGTCAAATTCTTGCAACAATAGTACCCAATGAATTAATCTCGACTTTGCATCCTTCTTTGTGAGCAGATACTTCATTGCCGCATGATCAGTATAGACGATGATTTTAGACTCGACGAGGTTTGACCTGAATTTGTCAAATGCAAATACCACAGCTAATAGCTCCTTTTCAGTGGTTGCATAATTTATTTGTGCATCATTTAGAGTTCTACTTGCATAGTAGATCACAAGAAAAATCTTGTTCCTCCGTTGTCCCAATACTGTACCTACAGTGTGATCACTTGCATCACACATCAATTCAAAAGGCAATTCCCAGTCTGGTGCTACAATTACTGGTGCTGTCGTAAGCTTTTCCTTTAAAGTGTTGAAGGCTGTGAGACAATCCTCATTGAACTCAAAGGTTGCATCTTTCATTAGCAAATTGCACAAAGGTTTAGTGATCTTCAAGAAATCTTTTATAAACCTCCGGTAGAACCCAGCGTGCCCCAAAAAACTGCGAACTCCTTTAACTGATGTAGGCGGTGGTAATTTCTCTATCACTTGAATTTTTGCCTTGTCTACCTCAATTCCTTTTGCCGATATCCTATGCCCAAGTACAATGCCTTCCTGCACCATAAAGTGGCATTTTTCCCAATTTAAAACCAGGTTAGTCTCCTTGTATCTCTGTAAGACCAGATTCAAATGGTTTAGACATTCATCAAATGAAGATCCAAATACTGAGAAGTCGTCCATGAAAACCTAGATAAACCTTTCAATCATATCATAGAATATTGCCATCATGCACCTCTGAAATGTGGCTGGAGCATTCCAAAGACCAAAAGGCATCCTACGATAAGCAAAAGTACCATAGGGGCAAGTGAAAGTGGTCTTCTTCTGATCCTCTGGTGCGACAGGTATCTAATTATAGCCCGAGTATCCATCAAGAAAGCAGTAGTGTGAATGTCCAGCCAACCTCTCCAACATCTGATCAATGAATGGGAGTAGGAAGTGATACTTTCGGGTAACTGCATTAAGTTTGCGATAGTCAATGTAAACTCTCCAACCTGTAACTATTCTGGTGGGAATTAGTTCATTCTTCTCATTTTTCACCACTGTGATTCATCCTTTTTTTGGTACCACTTGAACAGGGCTGATCTATGCACTATCTGAAATTGGGTAGATAATTCATGCATCCAATAACTTCAGTATCTCTGTCGTGACCACTTCCTTCATGTTTGGGTTCAATCTTCTCTGACTTTCTATGCTAGGCTTACAATTTTCCTCCATTAAAATTTTATGCATACACATGGAAGGACTGATTCCTTTAATGTCAGCTATTGTCCAACCAATCGTCGTCTTGTTCTCTCTAAGTACCCTGAGCAGTTTTTCCTCTTCCATTTCACTGACTGTGTTCGAAATGATTACTGGAAGTGTATCTGATTCTCCTAAATAAGCATATCTGAGATGTGGCGGTAGTTGTTTGAGTTCTAAAACTGGCGGCTACTGAACTGAAGGTAGTGGCTTTGTGTTTCCCATCCCCAGTTCCTCGAAGTGCCTCTTTCGTGTGTATAGCGGGTTGGTCTCCAAAAATCTTGCACATGTTTCAACTTCAAAAGACTCTGACTGGATTGATTGGGATAGTGCAATACATGCCTCATAGGCATCAGATGGACTGTGTAGTAAGAATGTTTCTTGTACTGCCTTGTCAATAATGTCAACTTGATAACAGCTGTTAGATTCTGCTGGTAATTACATTGAATGATATCTGCTCCTCTCCCAATCTTAAAATCAACTAACCTCTTTGAACATCAATTAATGCTCTCCCTGCCGCCAGAAATGGTCTGCCAAATATCAATGGAACGTCCTTGTCCTCTTCCTTGTCCAGGATAAGAAAGTCCATTGGGAATATGAACTTCTCAACCTTGATAAGCACATCTTCAATTATTCCTCTGGGATGTTTCAGTGACCTGTCAGCCAGCTGAAGTGTCACAGTGGTTGCGTTAGCTTCTCCCAATCCTAATTTCCTGAAAATAGACAAAGGCATTAAATTAATACTTGCACCGAGGTCACATAATACTTTATCAAAATATACTTCACCGATTGTGCAAGGAACAGTAAAACTCCCTGGATCTTTTAGTTTTGCTGGAAGCTTATTCTGAATTCTGGCACTACATTCCTCAGTAAGGATGACTGTCCCATGATCTTCCAGATTGCGTTTATTTGATATGATATCCTTCAGAAATTTCACGTAGCTAGGCATCTGGAACAATGCATCAGCTAGTGGGATGTTGATATGGAGCTTTTTGAAGATTTTTAGAAATTTTTTGTATTGTTGCTCCACTTTTTACTTCTTCAAGCGCTGTGGAAAGGGAATCGGAGGTTTGTAGGGGTTGACTGTGACTTTGGCCTTATCTTGTGATTCTTCTGAATTTTCCTTTGAACTTGATTCCTTTACAACAGTCTCTTCTGCGGCGGAGGAAGATGTTTCTTCAATCACTCCAGATCTCTTGACATGGATTTCAGGTAATTACGCTCCACTTCGAGTTGTAATGGCCTTAGCTTGCTCTGTAGGATTGATTTCTGTATTACTTGGTAGGTTACCTGGTGTTCTGCCAATCAATACGATGGCTAGTCCCCATCTGAGTTTCCAAAATTTTGATGGCTGCATTTTGATTTTGAAGTGTAGCTTCGGCCTTCTCCATGAATTTTCCTATCATATCTTCCAATTGAGGCCTCTTCTCCTATTGTTGAAATTGCCCCTGTGGCTTATTCTGATTCTGGTTGCTCCACGAGAAGTTGGGATGTTTCTTCCTGTTGGGATTGAAAGTCTCACCATATTGATTATACTGCTGGCGTTGTCCCCACTGTGCGTAATTTGCTTGCTCAATTCCTTGCATGAGTATTGGGCAATCTGATGTTTTGTGCTTGGCTCCACATTCCTCACAATTGCTCTTCTTAGCTTGTGATGCTTGTGATATACTTTCCACCTTGTGATACAGAGAGTCAATTTTTGCAGATATTGCTGAATAAGCGTCCACCTCGTAGACACCTGGAGTTCTCTTTGGGATTGCCCTCTCAGAAGACCACATGGCTGATGTGGTAGCCATTCGCTCAAATAATTCCAATGCCCCGTCAACTGTTCTTGTGGATATTGATCCATCTGATGCTGAATCTACCATGCTCTTATGGTATGGAAGTAATCCTGTGTAGAAGAATCGAATTTGGGTCTTTTTATCGAACCCATGCTGAGGGCATTTTCGGAGCATGTTTTTAAATCTGTTCCAGGCTTCATCAAATGATTCAGTCTCTCCTTGATTGAATATTGATATATCATGT
>NW_019250835.1:588065-622724 GCF_002742605.1 Olea europaea var. sylvestris
GTGCAGAACTTGTGTGCCAACTCATTCCATGTAGTGATACTTGCAACCGGGAGTGAATCCAACCATTCAAGTGCTCTGTCTCGTAATGTATGTGGAAAGAGCCTCAACCTAATAGCGTCATCCGAAATCCCTTGGTATCTGAAATGTTGACACATATCCAAAAATCGAGATACATGTGTGTGTGGGTTCTCCTCAGCCTTGCCATAAAATTGGTGTCCATTTTGAAACAGCTATATCACATTTGTCTTCAACTGAAAATTAGGTTGCCCAAACGATGGATACACTATGCTGGATTGGCTTTGAATCACTTGAGGAGTCAAGAAATCCCCCAGAATCTCATTCCCTTCGTCCATTGCCTCTCCTTCGTTAGCATGAATCATGGGATTGTTTAATTCGTTGGCCATTTGTACTTGTGCTTCGCGGTGATTTCTCTATCGTCGGTGAAAGGTGCGCTCAATTTCAGGATCAGCTGGAATCAATTCTCCTCCAGGCAATCGTGACATGCAAATCTGAGAATTAAAACAGTACGAGCATTGAGATTCAAACAATTTAATTAACTAAAACACAAAAAGAGGATAATAACCTAAAATGAAAATAAAAATAAAAACAAAATTATGCTAGTAAAATAAAAAAAATTGAGTTCGAATTAGTGCCTCAAGAAATAAAATTAAACTACACTCAGTCCTCGGAAACGGCGCCAAAAACTTGTTCGCGACATATTTCTTTCGATTTAAATTACCGCAAGTGTACGGATCGTGACAAGTAATAAAGTGGACTTTAGAAGTCCGAGTATTGTCCCACAGAGAAAGAGTAGTTCAATTTTATTTATTTTAGCCTTAACCGAAACTAATTGATTTAAGATGAATTTTAGAATTAAAAGCCCTAATTTTGGGGGAAATCCCCAAATTGAAAAACCCTAATTTCAAATCAAGCCCTAATTTGGGAGAAATCCCCAAATTGAAAAACCCTAATTTCAAATCAAACCCTAATTACTTAAATTCACTTAACGAATGACTCAATTACGAAATGTTATGAAAATAAATGAGATGTATTGTCAATTTATGAAAATCTATGTAAAACGAATGCACTAGGATCACGAATCCCCAAATAATTACTAATTAAACCCTAATTTCACAATTTTGATAATCCAATAAGAATTTGACAAATCAATGCTCCTAAATCTATTCAATAGTCTCTCTCGAGACGTATTGAACCTATTCTCATAAATTACCAGCCTATATCTCTATGACGGATGCAATTATACAAGAACGCATGTAATCTTTTTGTGAGCAATTAAAGATTTACATAGGGCATAGGGGTATATGTCTATCCCTTATCGGACCCTATGATGAATTATATATGTCGAGTTTAATCCAATTTTCTCAAATTCAGAATTAAATCACCAAGTTCACACAAATTAAGTGCACATTAATTGTGGAAATAAATAAATCAATATAATTCATTCAAATAGCCTATCGAACTATGAATTAAAAATCATGAAATAACAAGTTTAATGATAATTACATGGTTCATCGATCACCTAGTTGCAGAAATCTAGCCTATCATGATAAAAATAACGAAATCTAACAAGTTTTGAATAAAATACATCACCGAGTTATCAAAACTTGAAGAAATCTTGTAAATCTTCGCATCAATTCTTGTTCTTGCCTTCAAATCCTCTCCAAGATGAATGTTTCTGCCTCCCATTTCATTCGTGTGGCTTCTAGATGTTTATTTGCTATTTAAACCCGTCGAAATTAGGTTACCAAAGGAGTTGCAATCATATAAGGAAACTGCAGAAATTGGGGACAGGTTATACCTATGCGACCGCATAGGTATATGAAAAATGGTGTTTTTAATCCCTGTAGGGTTACTCACGACCGCATAGGTTTTCTACTATGAGACCGCATAGTAGAGCGAACTTTAATTTGAGTCATTTTGATCCTCAAGTTTCATTCCTTCACTCCTTGACCTCCTCTCTTGTTTCTAGTTGCTCCAATGTTCCATTATAACTTCCAATTGGTGCTTAGCTTGATCAATTGCTTGATGTGTTCATCGGGTCAACTTTCAAATAATTGCAATTTGGTCCCTAAATTTTCATTTTGCTCCAATTTGGTCCTTTTTCGGCTCTTTTCTCCTGAATTCCACTATTTCCATAGAATCACCTACATTGCATGAATTCGACAAAATTAAGTAACAATTCAATCCTTTTACTTGTATTTAAGTCATGTTTGTGATGTAAATAAGTGTGCAAAAACACACTTATCATACATGTAGTATAGTCCTTACCGAGTGAACTTTGTTATTTGTATACTTATTTTTGACACGTTGTTTGACACTTATGTTGTTGTCAAGTGTCAATTGGATAGGAAAATTGTTTGAAATTTAAACTGTCCAACAGGGTAATGTCACGTGCCAAAATGTAAACTAAAATGTGTACACCATAGTGTACATATTGTAAGGTTCTTGCCGATTGAAATTTGCTATTTGAACACTATTTTTGACACGTTGTTTGACACTTGCGTTGTTGTCAAGTGTCAAATGGATGGAAAAACATTTTGAAATTTAAACTGCCAAATGGGGTAATGTCACGTGGCAAAGTGTAAACTAAAGTGTACACCATAGTGTACATGTAGCACGATCCTTACCGATTGAAATTTGCTATTTGTACCCGGATTTTTGACACTTACATTGTTGTCAAGATTTAATTGGACAGAAAAATGGTTTGAAATTTAAACTATCGAATAGGATAATGTCACGTGACAAAGTGTAAACTAAAATGTGTACACCATAGTGTACATGTAGGAAGGTTCTTACAGATTGAACTTCGATATTTTTACACTAATTTTTGACACATTGTTTGAAACTTGTATTATTATCTAGTGTCAATTGGATGGGAAAATAGTTTGAAATTTAAACTATTCAACGGGGTAATGTCACGTGGCAAAGTGTAAACTAAAGTGTACACCATAGTATACACGTAGCAAGGTTCCTACCGATTGAACTTTGCTATTTGTACACTGATTTTTGACACGTCGTTTGACTCTTGTATTGTTGTCAAGTTTTAATTGGGTGGGATAACTATTTGAAATTTAAACTGTCAAATAGGTTAATGTCACGTGCCAAAGTGTAAGCTAAAGCATGCACCGTAGTGTACGTGTAGCAAGGTTCCTGCTGATTGAACTTTGCTATTTTTACACTGATTTTAAAAACATCGTTTGACACTTGCATTGTTGTCAAATGTCAATTGGATGGGAAAATTGTTTAATATTTAGACTGTCCAACAAGGTAATGTCATGTGGCAAAGTGAAAACTAAAGTGTACGTCGTAGTGTTTATATCGCAAGGTTTTTACCGATTGAAATTTGCTATTTGTAAACTTATTTTTGGCACGTGGTTTGACACTTGTATTCTTGTCAAGTGTCAATTGGATGTGAAAATTGTTTGAAATTTATACTGTCAAACAGGTTAATGTCACGTGCCAAAGTGTAAACTAATGTATGCACCATAGTGTATGTTTAGCAAGGTTCTTGTCGATTGCACTTTGCTATTTGTACAATGACTTTTGACATGTTGTTTGACACTTGTATTCTTGTCAAGTGTCAATTGGATGTGAAAATTGTTTGAAATTTATACTGTCAAACAGGTTAATGTCACGTGCCAAAGTGTAAACTAAAGTGTACACCATAGTGTACATGTAGCACGGTCCTTACCAATTGAACTTTGCTATTTATACATATATTTTTGACACGTTGTTTGAAACTTGCATTGTTGTCAAGTGTGAATTGGATGAAAAATTGTTTGAAATTTAAATTTTCCAACAGGGATTTGTTGTATGGAAAAGTGTAAACTAAAGTGTACACCATAGTGTACATGAAGTAAGGTTATTACCGATTGAACTTTGGTATTTGTACGCAGATTTTTAACACATTGTTTGGCACTTGCATTGTTGACAAGTGTCAATTGGATGGGAAAACTGTTTAAAATTAAAAAAGTCCGTCGAGGTAATGTCATGTGGTAAAGTGTAAACAAAAGTGTACACCATTGTGTACATGTAGCGAAGTTCTTATCGATTGAACTTAGCTATTTGGACACTGATTTTGAAAACGTTGTTTGACACTTAAATTGTTGTCAACTATCAATTGGGTGGGAAAATTTTTTGAATTTTAAACTGTCCAACAGGGTAATGTCACATGGTAAATTGTAAACTAAAGTGTACACCATAGTGTACATATAGTATAGTCCTTACCGATTGAACTTTGTTATTTGTACACTTATTTTTGGCACGTTGTTTAACACTTGCATTGTTGTCAAGTGTCAATTGGATAAGAAAATTGTTTGAAATTTAAACTGTCCAACAGGGTAATGTCACGTGCCAAAATGTAAACTAAAGTGTGTACACCATAGTGTACATGTTACAAGGTTCTTACCGATTGAACTTTGCTATTTGAACACTATTTTTAACACATTGTTTGACACTTGCGTTGTTGTTAAATG
The DNA here is from genome assembly GCF_002742605.1 of Olea europaea var. sylvestris. Lineage (NCBI taxonomy): Eukaryota > Viridiplantae > Streptophyta > Magnoliopsida > Lamiales > Oleaceae > Olea > Olea europaea. The sequence goes on from NW_019250835.1 coordinate 592,562, forward strand.
TCAAATGGATGGAAAAACTGTTTGAAATTTAAATTGCCAAATAGGGTAATGTCACATGGCAAAGTGTAAACTAAAGTGTACACCATAGTGTACATGTAGTACGATCCTTACTGATTGAAATTTGCTATTTGTACTCGGATTTTTGACACTTACATTGTTGTCAAGATTTAATTGGACAGAAAAATTGTTTGAAATTTAAACTGTCCGATAGGGTAATGTCACATGACAAAGTGTAAACTAAAATGTGTATACCATAGTATACATGTAGCAAGGTTCTTACACTGATTTTTGACACATTGTTTGAAAGTTGTATTATTGTCTAGTGTCAATTGGATGGGAAAACAGTTTGAAATTTAAACTATCCAATAGGGTAATGTTACGTGGCAAAGTGTAAACTAAAGTGTACACCATAGTGTACACGTAGCAAGGTTCCTGCCGATTGAACTTTGTTATTTGTACACTGATTTTTGACACGTTGTTTGACTCTTATATTGTTGTCAAGTTTTAATTGGGTGGGATAACTGTTTGAAATTTAAACTATCAAACAGGTTAATGTCACGTGCCAAAGTGTACGCTAAAGCATGCACCATAGTGTACGTGTAGCAAGGTTCTTGCCGATTGAATTTTGCTATTTTTACACTGATTTTAAACACGTCGTTTGACACTTGCATTGTTGTCAAATGTCAATTGGATGGGAAAATTGTTTAAAATTTAGACTGTCCAACAGGGTAATGTCATGTGGCAAAGTGAAAACTAAAGTGTACATCGTAGTGTTTATATCGCAAGGTTCTTACCGATTGAAATTTGTTATTTGTAAACTTATTTTTGGCACGTGGTTTGACACTTGTATTCTTGTCAAGTGTCAATTGGATGTGAAAATTGTTTGAAATTTATACTGTCAAACAGGTTAATGTCACGTGCCAAAGTGTAAACTAAAGTATGCACCATAGTGTACGTTTAGCAAGGTTCTTGCCGATTGAACTTTGCTATGTGTACACTAATTTTAAACACGTCGTTTGATACTTGCATTGTTGTCAAATGTCAATTGGATGGAAAAATTGTTTGAAATTTAAACTATCCAACAGGGTAATGTTGTGACGCCTCGAACTTAAGTTTCGAGTGTCACGTACTAAACAAAATAGCTTCTGCCTTTAGTACATGTAAATACTCTTAAATAGAAGTATTACAACTTATTTTCAACTTGGTAAAATGTCTCCCATAACTTTTAATGGCCCGCAGAAGCGCATGTCGACAAGAAATTATACTTTACATATACGGACTCTGCACTGCCACGGTTAGTTGGGGCAGCAAGTTCAACTATTTTTATAAAATTCATCCCAACTCCATTTTCTATGAAATTTATGACATTAGAAAGATATTTTCAAATAGTTTTCTAGGTTAAAATATAAAAAATTTCCAAGATCATATAATATGGGCGTTTTACTGAAAACAATGAGGTATTGCACAGAAATTTTTGATTTGACCCTTCAACGTTTAAAAATTCATATCTCAGGCTACAGATATCCAAATTAAGAAAACTCAATTAGGAACTCAGTAATATTTTTAGAGTCTCAAATAGACGTTTATGGAATCAAAAATAATGTGTTGAAGTTGACCCAAGAACTGTCCCGTTTCTGCCTTTTGTCACTTGTAAGGAGAAGTTTTTAAAAAAAAAGGTCTATTAACACAACATAGAAGATATAATTGCTTAATTTACTTCTGGTACCATATTATATCATGTCTCATACATGTTTTTATACAATACCATACGAAAACATATGGAAAGCAGTCGGACAAAACATGCAAAAACAAAACTTCGATGCAAAACAACCTTATCCTTAACCCATCATCGATTATGCCGACTGACTTCCACCAACTCCACAATTATGAATCTGAGAATTTAGTATAGAACATTATGAGTATAAAGAATACTCAGTAAGATACCATGCTTGGATTTTAACGTGTTAATACTACACAAAAGAATGCAATCAAACACATACTTGCACATTCGAGCTTGCCGGTGTCCTTCGGACTTGTCCTAAGGCATAAATAGATATCTAACTTTGTGGACTTGTCCACCACATTCATATTATGGTTTTTGATGCATAGCTTAAGCATAAATATTACCATGAAATCATACCACTTAAGCATAGAAAGTATCTTACAATAAAACTTGAAGAAATCTTGGTTGAAAATGAATTAAGAAATGCTAGGCTGGTCCTCTTCTTCCCTCACATTTTCTACCCTTTTATAAACAAGTGTTAAGTTGTTTTTCATGCAAGGGAAATAAAGGGCAGAAACACATCTATTTATAGGTGAGAAAAATGATAAATTTTGGGTGACTCTTCAACCAATTCTACACGTGGGCAGCATGAAAGAAAACCTTAACTTCAATTAAACATCTATGCATGCCTTTAGCCACCACATGCTTAAGTTAAAACACCTCATGCATGCCTTAGCCACCACACGCTTAAGTTAAAACACCTCATGCATGCCTTAGCCACTTCATGCTTAAATTTAAACAACTCATGCATTGGCTAGTCACCTCATGCTTAAATTTAAAACACCTCATGCATATATGTTTCATCAATTTTCGGCCAAGTTGGAGAAACAATGTTTAACTTTAGTAATTAGGTGTAAAATGGACATTTATCCCAAACCCCTAATTAACAAATTATTTGGAAAAACTTTTAATAAATCAACCAATGCAAAATTTGGCAACCATAAATAATTTTTTTTGGTCATACTAAATTTTGAAAAGTTAAATTGCTATTCTAAAAATTAAATGAGCACAAAATTTGGAGTATTACAAATGTCATGTGGCAAAGTGAAAACTAAAGTGTACACCATAGTGTACATGTAGCAAGGTTTTTACCGATTGAACTTTGCTATTTGTACACTGATTTTGACACGTTGTTTGACTCTTGCATTGTTATCAAGGTCAATTCGATGGGAGAACTGTTTGAAATTTAAAATGCCCAACAAGGTAATGTCACATGGTAAAGTGTATACTAAAGTGTACACCACAGTGTACATGTCGCAAGTTTCTTACCGATTGAACTTTGATATTTGTACAATGACTTTTGACATATTGTTTGACACTTGTATTGTTGTCATCTATCAATTAGATGGAAAAATAATTGAAATTTAAACTGTCCAAAAGGGTAATGTCACGTGGTAAAGTGCACACCATAGTTTACATGTAGCACGGTCCTTACCAATTGAACTTTGCTATTTATACTTAGATTTTTGACACGTTGTTTGAAACTTGCATTGTTGTCAAGTGTGAATTGGATGGAAAATTGTTTGAAATTTAAAATTTCCAATAGGAATTTATCGCATGAAAAAGTGTAAACTAAAGTGTACACCATAGTGTACATGAAGTAAGGTTCTTACCGATTGAGCTTTGGTATTTGTACATTGATTTTTGACACGTTGCTTGACACTTGTATTGTTGTCAAGTGTCAATTGGATGGAAAAACTATTTGAAATTTAAACTATCCAGCAGGGTAATGTCATGTGGCAATGTGTAAACTAAAGTGTACTCCATAGTGTACGTGTAGCAAGGTTCTTTCCGATTGAACTTTTCTATTTGTACACTAAATTTTGACACGTTGTTAGACACTTGTATTATTGTCAAGATTCAATTGGATTGGAAAACTGTTTGAAATTTAAACTATCCAACAGGGTAATGTCACGTGGCAAGATGTAAAGTAAAGTATACACCATAGTGTACGTGTAGTAAGGTTCTTACCGATTGAACTTTGCTATATGTACACTAATTTTTTACACATTGTTCGACACTTGCGCTGTTGTCAAGGGTCAATTGGATGGAAAAGCTATTTGAAATTTATATGGTCCAACAGGGAAATGTCACATGGAAAAGTGTAAACTAAAGTGTACACCATAGTGTACATGCAGCAAGGTTCTTACCGATTGAACTTTGCTATTTGTACACTGATTTTTAACACATTGTTCGACACTTATGTTGTTGTCAAGGGTCAATTGGATGGAAAAACTGTTTGAAATTTATACGGTCCAACAGGGAAATGTCACGTGGCAAAGTGTAAACTAAAGTGTACACCATAGTGTACAAGTAGCAAGGTTCTTACCAATTGAACTTTGCTATCTTGTACATTGATTTTTGGCACAATGTTTGACACTTGCATTGTTGTCAAGGGTCAATTGGATGAGAAAACTCTTTGAAATTTATACTGTCCAACATGGTAATGTCACGTGGTAAAGTGTAAACTAAAGTGTACACCATAGTGTACATGTAATAAGGTCCTTACCGATTGAACATTGGTACTTGTAGACAAATTTTTAATGCATTGTTTGACACATACATTGTCTTCACATGTCAATTGGATGGGAAAACTATTTGAAATTTAATCTGTCCAACAGTGTAATGTCACGTGGCAAAGTGTAAACTAAAGCGTACACCATAGTGTACATGTCGCAAGGTTCTTACCAATTGAACTTTGCTATTTGTACACTGATTTTTGACATATTGTTTGACACTTGCATTGTTGTCATGTGTCAGTTGGATGGAAAACCGTTTGAAGTTTAACCTGTCCAACAGGGTAATCTCATGTGCAATGTGTAAACTAAAGTGTACTCCATAGTGTACATGTAGCAAAGTTCTTACCGATTGAACTTTACTATTTACACACTAAATTTTGACACATTGGTAGACACTTATGTTGTTGTCAAGTGTCAATTAGATGGGACAACTGTTTGAAATTTAAACTATCCAATAGTGTAACGTCTTGTGGCAAAGTGTAAACTAAAGTGTACACCATTGTGTACATGAAGCAATGTTCTTACTAAATGAACTTTGCTATTTGTACACCAATTTTTGACATGGTGTTTGACACTTGCATTTCTTACCGATTGAAGTTTGCTATTTATACATTGATTTTTAAAACGTTGTTTGACACTTGCATTGTTGTCAAGTGTCAATTGGATGGAAAACTGTTTGAAGTTTAAACTATCCAATGGCGTAATGTCATGTGGCAAAGTGTAAACTAAAGTGTACACCATAGTGTACATATAGCACGGTCCTTACCAATTGAACTTTGCTATTTATACATTGATTTTTGACATGTTGTTTGAAACATGCATTGTTGTCAAGTGTCAATTGGATGAAAACTATTAGAAATTTAAATTTTCCAACAGGGATATATCGCTCGGAAAAGTGTAATCTAAAGTGTACACCATAGTGTACATGAAGCAAGGTTCTTACCTATTGAACTTTGGTATTTCTACACTGATTTTTGACACGTTGTTTGACATTTGCATTTTTGTCAAGAGTCAGTTGGATTGGAAAACTATTTGAAATTTAAACTGTCCAAAAGGGTAATGTCACGTGACAACGTGTAAACTAAAGTGTACACCATAGAGTACATGCAGCAAGGTTCTTACCGATTGAACTTTGCTATTTGCACACTGATTTTTGACACATTGTTTGACACTTGCATTGTTGTCAGGGGTCAATTGGATGGAAAAACTATTAGAAATTTATACTGTCCAACAGGAAAATGTCACGTGGCAAAGTATAAACTAAAGTGTACACCATAGTGTACATGTAACAAGGTCCTTACCGATTGAACATTGCTACCTGTAGACTAATTTTTAACACGTTGTTTGACACTTACATTGTCTTCACATGTCAATTGGATTGGGAAAACAGCTTGAAATTTAATCTGTCCAACAGGATAATGTCATGTGGCAAAGTGTAAACTAAAGTTTACACCATAGTGTGCATGTCGCAAGGTTCTTACCGATTGAACTTTGCTATTTGTACACTGGTTTTCGACATGTTGTTTAACACTTGCATTGTTGTCAACTGTCAATTGGTTGGAAAAACTATTTGAAATTTAATCTCTCCAATAGGGTAATGTCATGTGGCAATATGTAAACTAAACTGTACTCCATAGTGTACATGTAGCAAGGTTCTTACCGATTGAACTTTGCTATTTGTACACTAAATTTTGACACGTTGTTAGACGCTCGTACTGTTGTCAAGTGTCAATTTGATCGGAAAAATGTTTGAAATTTAAGCTGTCAAAGAGTGTAATGTCTCGTGGCAAAGTGTAAACTAAAGTGTACACCATTGTGTTCATGAAGCATGGTTCTTACTGAATGAACTTTGTTATTTGTACACCAATTTTTGACATGGTATTTGACACTCGCGTTTCTTATCAATTGAAATTTGCTATTTATACATTGATTTTTGACACGTTGTTTGACACTTGCATTGTTGTCAAGTGTCAATTGGATGGAAAACTGTTTGAAGTTTAAACTATCCAACGGTGTAATGTCACATGGAAAAGTGTAAACTAAAGTGTACACCATAGTGCACATGTAGCACGGTCCTTACCAATTGAACTTTGCTATTTATACATTGATTTTTGACACTTTGTTTGAACCTTGTATTGTTGTCAAGTGTAAATTGGATGGAAAACTATTTAAAATTTAAATTGTTCAACAGGGATATGTCGCTCAAAAAAGTGTAAACTAAAGTGTACACCATAGTGTACATGTAACAAAGTCCTTACCAATTGAACATTGCTACCAGTAGACTAATTTTTAACACGTTGTTTGACACTTACATTGTCTTCACATGTCAATTGGATGGGAAAACAGTTTGAAATTTAATTTGTCCAACAGGGTAATGTCACGTGGCAAAGTGTAAATTAAAGTGTACACCATAGTGTGCATGTCGCAAGGTTCTTACCGATTGAACTTTGCTATTTGTACACTGATTTTCGACATGTTGTTTGACACTTGCATTGTTGTCAAATGTCAATTGGTTGGAAAAACTATTTGAAATTTAAACTCTCCAATAGGGTAATGTCATGTTACAATATGTAAACTAAAGTGTACTCTATAGTGTACATGTAGCAATGTTCTTACCGATTGAACTTTGCTATTTGTACACTAAATTTTGACACGTTGTTAGACGCTCGTATTGTTGTCAAGTGTTAATTTGATGGGAAAACTGTTTGAAATATAAGCTGTCCAACAGTGTCACGTCTCGTGGCAAAGTGTAAACTAAAGTGTATACTATTGTGTTCATGAAGCATGGTTCTTACTGAATGAACTTTGTTATTTGTACACCAATTTTTGACATGGTGTTTGACACTTGCATTTCTTATCGATTGAACTTTGGTATTTGTACACTAAATTTTGACACGTTGTGTGACACTTGCAGTGTTGTCAAGAGTGAATTGGATTGGAAAACTGTTTGAAATTTAAATTGACCAAGAGGGTAATGTTACGTGGCAAAATGTAAACTAAAGTGTACACCATAATGTACATGTAGCACAGTCCTTATCAATTGAACTTTGTCATTTATACATTGATTTTTGACATGTTGTTTGAATCTTGCATTGTTGTCAAGTGTCAGTTGGATGGAAAACTGCTTGAAATTTAAATTATCCAATAGGGATATGTCGATAGGAAAAGTGTAAACGAAAGTGTACACCATAGTGTACATGTAGCAAGATTCTTTCCGATTGAACTTTGGTATTTGTACACTGATTTTTGACACGTTATTTGACACTTGCATTGTTGTCAAGAGTCAATTGGATTGGAAAATAGTTTGAAATTTAAACTGTCCAACATGGTAACATCACGTGGCAAAGTGTAAACTAAAGTGTACACCATAGTGTACATGTAGCAAGATTCTTTCCGATTGAACTTTGGTATTTGTACACTGATTTTTGACACATTGTTTGACACTTGCATTGTTGTCAAGGGTCAATTGGATGGAAAAACTGTTTGAAATTTATATTGTCCAACAGAGTAATATCACGTGGCAAAGTGTAAATTAAAGAGTACACCATAGTGCATATGTAACAAGGTCCTTACCGATTGAACTTTGCTATTTGTACACTAAATTTTGACACATTGTTAGACCCTCGTATTGTTGTCTAGTGTCAATTTGATGAAAAAACTATTTGAAATTTAAGCTGCTCAACAGTGTAACGTCTCGTGGCAAAGTGTAAACTAAAGTGTACACCATTGTGTACTTGAAGCAAGTTCATACCGAATGAACTCTGCTATTTGTACACCAATTTTTGACATGGTGTTTGACACTGGCATTTTTTACTGATTGAATTTTGCTATTTATACATTGATTTTTGACACGTTGTTTGACACTTACATTGTTGTCAAGTGTCAATTAGATGTAAAACTATTTGAAATTTAAATTTTACAACTTGGATATGTTGCTTGGAAAAGTATAAACTAAAGTATACACCACAGTGTACATGAAGCAAGGTTCTTATCGATTGAACTTTAGTATTTGTACACTGATTTTTAACACGTTGTTTGACACTTGCATTGTTGTCCAGAGTCAATTGGATTGAGAAACTATTTGAAATTTAAACTGTCCAGCATGGTAATGTCACGTGGAAAGTGTAAACTAAAGTGTACACCACAGTGTACATGTAACAAGATTCTTTCTGATTGAACTTTGCTATTTGTACACTGATTTTTTACACATTGTTTGATACTTGCATTGTTGTCATGGGTCAATTGGATGGGAAAACTATTTGAAATTTATACTGTCCAACAGGGTAATGTCACGTGGCAAAGTGTAAACTAAAGTGTACACCATAGTATACATGTAACAAGGTCCTTACCGATTGAACATTGCTACTTGTAGCCTAACTTTTAACTCATTGTTTGACACTTACATTGTTTTCACATGTCAATTGGATGGAAAAACTATTTGAAATTTAATTTGTCCAACAGGGTAATGTCACAAAGCAAAGTGTAAACTAAAGTGTACACCATCGTGTACATGTTGCAAGGTTCTTACCGATTTAACTTTGCTATTTGTACACTGATTTTTGACTTGTTGTTTGACACTTGCATTGTTGTCAAGTGTCAATTGGATGGAAAAACAGTTTCAAAATTAAACTGTCCAACAGGGTAATGTCATGTGGCAATGTGTAAACTAAAGTGTACTCCATAGTGTACATGTAGCAAGGTTCTTACCGATTGAACTTTGCTATTTGTAAACTAAATTTTGACACGTTGTTAGACACTCGTATTGTTGTCCAGTGTCAATTTGATGGTAAAACTACTTGAAATTTAAGCTGTCCAACAGTGTAACGTCTCGTAACAAAGTGTAAACTAAAGTGTATACCATTGTGTAATGAAGCAAGGTTTATACTGAATGAACTTTGCTATTTGTACCCCAATTTCTGACACGGCATTTAACACTTTCATTTTTTTACCGATTGATTTTTTATACATTGATTTTTGACACGTTGTTTGACACTTGCATTGTTGTCAAGTGTCAATTGAATGGAAAATTGTTTGAAGTTTAAACAATCCAACAGGGTACTTTCACGTGCCAAAGTGTAAACTAAAGTGCACACCATTGTGTAAATGTAGCGCGACCCTTACCAAATGAACTTTGCCATTTATACATTGATTTTTGACACGTTGTTTGAAACTTGCATTGTTGTCAAGTGTCAATTGGATGGGAAAACTATTTGAAATTTAATCTGTCCAACAGGGTAATGTCACATGGCAAAGTGTAAACTAAAGTGTACATGTAGCACGGTGTAAGATTCTTTTCGATTGAACTTTGCTATTTGTACAATGATTTTTAACACATTGTTTGACACTTGCATTGTTGTCAAGGGTCAATTGGATGGAAAAACTATTTTAAATTTATACTGTCCAACAGGGTAATGTCACATGGCAAAGTGTAAACTAAAGTGTACACCATAGTGTACATGTAGCAAGGTCCTTATCGATTGAACTTTGCAATTTGTACTTTGATTTTCGACATGTTGTTTGACACTTACGTTGTTGTCAAGTGTCAATTGGATGGGAAAACTATTTGAAATTTAATCTGTCCAACAGGGTAATGTCACGTGGCAAAGTGTAAACTAAAGTGTACACCATAGTGTACATGTCGCAAGGTTCTTACCGATTGAACTTTGCTATTTGTGCACTGATTTTTGACATGTTGCTTGACACTTGCATTGTTGTCTAGTGTCAATTGGATGGAAAAAATATTTGAAGTTTAAAGTGTCCAATTGGGTAATGTCATATGGCAATGTGTAAACTAAAGTGTACTCCATAGTATACATGTAGCAAGGTTCTTACCGATTGAACCTTGCTATTTGTACACTAAATTTTGACATATTGTCAGAAACTTGTATTGTTGTCTAGGGTCAATTGGATGGGAAAATTGTTTGAAATTTAAATTTTCCAACAGTGTAACGTCTCACGAAAAAGTGTAAACTAAAGTGTAGACCATTGTGTTCATGAAGCAAAGTTCTTACTGAATGTACTTTGCTATTTGTACACCAATTTTTAACATGGTGTTTGACACTTGCATTTCTTATCGACTGAAGTTTGCTATTTATATATTGATTTTTGACACGTTGTTCGACATTTGTATTGTTGTCAAGTGTCAATTGGATGGAAAACTATTTGAAATTTAAACTGTCCAAAAGGGTAATGTCATGTGACAAAGTGTAAACTAAAGTGTACATATTGCACGGTCCTTACCAATTGAAGTTTGCTATTTATACATTGATTATTGACACGTTGTTTGAAACTTGCATTGTTGTCAAGTGTCAATTGGATGGAAAACTTTTTGAAATTTAAATTTTCCAACAGGGATATGTCGCTTGGAAAAGTGTAAACTAAAGTGTACACCATAGTGTACATGAAGCAAGGTTCTTACCGATTGAAATTAGTATTTGTACACTGATTTTTGACACGTTGTTTGACACTTGCATTGTTGTCAAGAGTCAATTGGAATGGGAAACTATTTGAAATTTAAACTTCAAAAGTTTAAACTGTTTGAAATTTAAAGTGTACACCACAATGTACATGTAGCAAGATTATTTCCGATTGAACTTTGGTATTTGTACACCGATTTTTGACACGTTATTTGACACTTACATTGTTGTCAAGAGTCAATTGGATTGGAAAACAGTTTGAAATTTAAACTGTCCAGCATGGCAATGTCACGTGGCAAAGTGTAAACTGGTGTACATATAGCAAGATTCTTTCTGATTGAACTTTGCTATTTGTACACTGATTTTTGACACATTGTTTGACACTTGTATTGTTGTCAAGGGTCAATTGGATGGAAAAACTGTTTGAAATTTATACTGTCCAAGAGGGTAATGTCACGTGGCAAAGTATAAACTAAAGAGTACACCATAGTGCACATGTAACAAGGTCCTTAACGATTGAAGTTTACTATTTGTACACTAAATTTTGACATGTTGTTAGACCCTCGTATAGTTGTCTAGTGTCAATTTGATGGGAAAACTATTTGAAATTTAAGCTGCCCAATAGTGTAACGTCTCGTGGCAAAGTGTAAAATAAAGTGTGCACCATTGTGTACTTGAACCAACATTCATACTGAATGAACTTTGCTATTTGTACACCAATTTTTGACATGTTGATTGACACTTGCATTTCTTATCGATTGAAGTTTCCTATTTATACATTGATTTTTGACACGTTGTTTGACACTTGCTTGTTGTCAAGTGTCAATTGAATTGAAAACAATTTGAAGTTTAAACAATCCAACGGGGTACTGTCACGTGCCAAAGTGTAAACTAAAGTGTACATGTAGCACGGTCCTTACCAATTGAACTTTGCTATTTATATATTGATTTTTGACACGTTGTTTGAAACTTGCATTGTTGTCAAGCGTCAATTGGATGGAAAACTGTTTGAAATTTTAATTTTCCAATAGGGATATGTTGCTTGGAAAAGTGTAAACTAAAGTGTACACCACAGTGTACATGAAGCAAGGTTCTTACCGATTGAACTTTAGTATTTGTACACTGATTTTTGACACGTTGTTTGAAACTTGCATTGTTGTCAAGCGTCAATTGGATGGAAAACTGTTTGAAATTTTAATTTTCCAATAGGGATATGTTGCTTGGAAAAGTGTAAACTAAAGTGTACATGTAGCACGGTCCTTACCAATTGAACTTTACTATTTATACATTGATTTTTGACACATTGTGTGAAACTTGCATTGTTGTCAAGCGTCAATTGGATGGAAAACTGTTTGAAATTTTAATTTTCCAATAGGGATATGTTGCTTGGAAAAGTGTAAACTAAAGTGTACATGTAGCACGGTCCTTACCAATTGAACTTTACTATTTATACATTGATTTTTGACACATTGTGTGAAACTTGCATTGTTGTCAAGCGTCAATTGGATGGAAAACTGTTTGAAATTTTAATTTTCCAATAGGGATATGTTGCTTGGAAAAGTGTAAACTAAAGTGTACATGTAGCACGGTCCTTACCAATTGAACTTTACTATTTATACATTGATTTTTGACACATTGTGTGAAACTTGCATTGTTGTCAAGCGTCAATTGGATGGAAAACTGTTTGAAATTTTAATTTTCCAATAGGGATATGTTGCTTGGAAAAGTGTAAACTAAAGTGTACATGTAGCACGGTCCTTACCAATTGAACTTTACTATTTATACATTGATTTTTGACACATTGTGTGAAACTTGCATTGTTGTCAAGCGTCAATTGGATGGAAAACTGTTTGAAATTTTAATTTTCCAATAGGGATATGTTGCTTGGAAAAGTGTAAACTAAAGTGTACATGTAGCACGGTCCTTACCAATTGAACTTTACTATTTATACATTGATTTTTGACACATTGTGTGAAACTTGCATTGTTGTCAAGCGTCAATTGGATGGAAAACTGTTTGAAATTTTAATTTTCCAATAGGGATATGTTGCTTGGAAAAGTGTAAACTAAAGTGTACATGTAGCACGGTCCTTACCAATTGAACTTTACTATTTATACATTGATTTTTGACACATTGTGTGAAACTTGCATTGTTGTCAAGCGTCAATTGGATGGAAAACTGTTTGAAATTTTAATTTTCCAATAGGGATATGTTGCTTGGAAAAGTGTAAACTAAAGTGTACATGTAGCACGGTCCTTACCAATTGAACTTTACTATTTATACATTGATTTTTGACACATTGTGTGAAACTTGCATTGTTGTCAAGTGTCAATTGGATGGAAAACTATTTGAAATTTCAATTTTCCAACAGGGATATGTTGCTTAGAAAAGTGTAAACAAAAGTGTACACCACAGTGTACATGAAGCAAGGTTCTTACCGATTGAACTTTAGTATTTGTACACTGATTTTTGACACATTGTTTGACACTTGCATTGTTGTCAAGAGTCAATTGGATTGAGAAACTGTTTGAAATTTAAACTGTCCAACATCGTAATGTCACGTGGCAACGTGCAAACTAAAGTGTGCACCACAGTGTATATGTAGCAAAATTCTTTCCGATTGAACTATGCTATTTGTACACTGGATTTTGACACATTGTTTGACACTTGCATTGTTGTCAAGGGTCAATTGGATGGGAAAATGGTTTGAAATTTATACTATCCAACAGGGTAATGTCACATGGCAAAGTGTAAACTAAAGTGTACACCATAGTGTACATGTAACAAGGTCCTTACCGATTGAACATTGCTACTTGTAGGCTAATTTTTTACTCGTTGTTTGACACTTACATTGTTTTCACATGTCAATTGGATGAAAAAACTGTTTGAAATTTAATCTGTCCAACAGGGTAATATCATGTGGTAAAGTGTAACCTAAAGTATACACCATAGTGTACATGTCGTAAGGTTCTTACCGATTGAATTTTGCTATTTGTACACTTATTTTTTACATGTTGCTTGACACTTTCATTGTTGTCAAGTGTCAATTGGATGGAAAAACTGTTTTAAATTTAAACTGTCCAACAGGGTAATGTCATGTGGCAATGTGTAAACTAAAGTTTACTCCATAGTGTACATGTAGTAAGGTTCTTACCGATTGAACTTTGCTATTTGTACACTAAATTTTTACACGTTGTCAGACGCTCGTACTGTTGTCTAGTGTCAATTTGATGGGAAACCTATTTGAAATTTAAGCTGTCCAACAGTGTAACGTCTCGTAGCAAAGTGTAAACTAAAGTGTACACCATTGTGTACATGAAGCAAGGTTCATACTGAATGAACTTTGCTATTTGTACACCAATTTTTTACATGGTGTTTGACACTTGCATTTTTTTGACACGTTGTTTGACATTTGCATTGTTGTCAAGTGTCAATTGAATGGAAAACTATTTGATGTTTAAACAATCCGACGGGGTACTGTCACGTGCCAAAGTGTAAACTAAAGTGTACACCATAGTGTACATGCAGCACGGTCCTTACCAATTGAACTTTACTATTTATACATTGATTTTTGACACATTGTGTGAAACTTGCATTGTTGTCAAGTGTCAATTGGATGGAAAACTATTTGAAATTTCAATTTTCCAACAGGGATATGTTGCTTAGAAAAGTGTAAACAAAAGTGTACACCACAGTGTACATGAAGCAAGGTTCTTACCGATTGAACTTTAGTATTTGTACACTGATTTTTGACACATTGTTTGACACTTGCATTGTTGTCAAGAGTCAATTGGATTGAGAAACTGTTTGAAATTTAAACTGTCCAACATCGTAATGTCACGTGGCAACGTGCAAACTAAAGTGTGCACCACAGTGTATATGTAGCAAGATTCTTTCCGATTGAACTTTGCTATTTGTACACTGATCTTTGACACATTGTTTGACACTTGCATTGTTGTTAAGGGTAAATTGGATGGGAAAACTATTTGAAATTTATACTGTCGAACAGGGTAATGTCATGTGGCAAAGTTTAAACTAAAGTGTACACCATAATGTACATGTAATAAGGTCCTTACCGATTGGACATTGCTACTTGTAGACTAATTTTTAACTCGTTGTTTGACACTTACATTGTTTTCACATGTCAATTGGATGGAAAAACTGTTTGAAATTTAATCTGTCCAACAAGGTAATGTCACGTGGCAAAGTATAGACTAAAGTGTACACCATAGTGTACATGTCGCAAGGTTCTTACCATTGTGTACATGAAGCAAGGTTCATACGGAATGAACTTACATTGATTTCACATGTCAATTGGATGGGAAAACTGTTTGAAATTTAATCTGTCGAACAGGGTAATGTCACATGGCAAAGTGTAAACTAAAGTGTACATCATAGTGTACATGTAGCATGATCCTTACCAATTCAACTTTACTAGTTATACATTGAGTTTTGACACGTTGCTTGAGACTTGCATTGTTGTTAAGTGTCAATTGGATGGAAAACTGTTTGAAATTCATATTTTCCAATAGGGATATGTTGCTTGGAAAAGTATAAACTAAAGTGTACACCATAGTGTACCTGTAACAAGGTCCTTACCGATTGAACATTGCTACTTGTAGGCTAATTTTTAACTCGTTGTATGACACTTACATTGCTTTCACATGACAATTGGATGGAAAACTGTTCGAAATTTAATCTGTCCAACATGGTAATGTCACGTGGCAAAGTGTAATCTAAATTGTACACCATAGTGTACATGTCGCAAGGTTCTTACCGATTGAACTTTGCTATTTGTACACTGATTTTTGACATGTTGTTTGACACTTGCATTGTTGTCAAGTGTCAATTGGACAAAAAAACTATTTCAAATTTAAACTGTCCAACAGGATAATGTCATGTGGCAATGTGTAAACTAAAGTGTACTCCATAGTGTATATGTAGCAGGGTTCTTATCGATTGAAGTTTGCTATTTGTACACTAAATTTTGACACGTTGTTAGACACTCGTATTGCTGTCTAGTGGCAATTTGATGGGAAAGCTGTTTGAAATTTATGTTGTCCAACAGTGTAACATCTCATAGCAAAGTGTAAACTAAAGTGTACACCATTGTGTACATGAAGCAATGTTCATACTGAATGAACTTTATTATTTGTACACCAATTTTTGACATGGTGTTTGATACTTGCATTTAATACCGATTGAAGTTTGCAATTTATACATTTATATTTGACACATTTTTTGACACTTGCATTGTTTTCAAGTGTCAATTGGATGGAAAACTCTTTGAAGTATAAACTATCCAACGGGATATTGTCACGTGCCAAAGTGTAAACTAGAGTGTACACCATAGTGTACATGTAGCACGGTCCTTACCAATTGAACTTTGTTATTTATAGATTGATTTTTGACACGTTGTTTGAAACTTGCATTATTGTCAAGTGTCAATTAGATGGAACACTGTTTGAAATTTAAATTTTCCAACAGGGATATGCCGCTTGGGAAAGTGTAAACTAAAGTGTACACCAAAGTGTACATGACGCAAGGTTCTTACCGATTGATCTTTCGTATTTGTACACTGATTTTTGATACGTTGTTCGACACTTGCATTGTTGTCAAGAGTCAATTGGATTGGGAAACTGTTTGAAATTTAAACTGTCCAACATGGTAATGTCACGTGATAAAGGGTAAACTAAAGAGTACACCATAGTGTACATGACGCAAGGTTCTTATCGATTGAACTTTACTATTTGTACACTGATTTTTGACCCATTGTTTGACACTTGCATTATTGTCAAGTGTTAATTGGATGGTAAAACTATTTGAAATTTAAACTGTCTAACAGGGTAACATCACGTGGCAAGGAGTAAACTAAAGTGTACACGAAAGTGTACATGTCGCAAGGTTCTTACCGATTGATCTTTCCTACTTGTACACAGATTTTTGACATGTTGTTTGACACTTACATTGTTTTCACATTTTAATTAGATTGAAAAACTCTTTGAAATTTAATATGCCGAACACGGTAATGTCACGTGGCAAAGTGTAAACTAAAGTGTACACCATAGTGTACATGTCGCAAGGTTCTTACCGATTGAATTTTGCTATTTGTATACTAATTTTTGGCATGTTGTTTGACACTTGCATTATTGTCTAGTGTCAAATGGATGGAAAAACTATTTGGAGTTTGAACTGTCCCACTGGGTAATGTCATGTGGTAATGTGTAAATTAAAGTGTGCACCGTAGTGTACATGTAGGAAGGTTCTTACTGATTGAACTTTGCTATTTGTACACTAAATTTTGACATGTTGTCAGAAACTTGTATTGTTGTCTAGGGTCAATTGGATAGGAAAATTGTTTGAAATTTAAATTTTCCAATGGTGTAACGTCTGGTGACAAAGTATAAACTAAAGTGTTGACCATTGTGTTCATGAAGCAAGGTTCTTACTGAATGAACTTTGCAATTTGTGCACCAATTTTTGACATGGTGTTTGACACTTGCATTTCTTACCGACTGAAGTTTGCTATTTATACATTGATTTTTGACACGTTGTTCGACACTTGCATTATTGTCAAGTGTCAATCGGACGGAACACTGTTTGAAATTTAAATTGTCCAACAGGATAATGTCATGTGGGAAAGTGTAAACTAAAGTGTACACCATAGTGTACATGTTGCACGGTCCTTACCAATTGAACTTTGCTCTTTATACATTGATTATTGACACACTGTTTGAAACTTGCATTGTTGTCAAGTGTCAATTGGATGGAAAACTGTTTGAAATTTAAATTTTCCAACAGGGATATGTCGCTGGGAAAAGTGTAAACTAATGTGTACACCATAGTGTACATGAAGCAAGGTTCTTACCGATTGAACTTTAGTATTTGTACACTGATTTTTGACACGTTGTTTGACACTTGCATTGTTGTCAAGAGTCAATTGGATTGGGAAACTGTTTGAAATTTAAACTGTCCAATAGGGTAATGTCACATGGCAAAGTGTAAACTAAAGTATACACCACAATGTACATGTAGAAAGATTCTTTTCGATTGAACTTTGCTATTTATACACTAATTTTTGACACATTGTTTGACACTTGCATTGTTGTCAAGGGTCAATTGGATGGAAAAACTGTTTGAAATTTATATTGTCCAACAGGGCAATGTCACGTGGCAAAGTGTAAACTAAAGTGTACACCATAGTGTACATGTAACAAGGTCCTTACCGATTAAACACTGCTACTTGTAGACTAATTTTTAACACGTTGTTTGACACTTACATTGATTTCACATGTCAATTGGATGGGAAAATTATTTGAAATTTAATCTGTCGAACAGGGTAATGTCATGTGGCAAAGTGTAAACTAAAGTGTGCATCATAGTGTACATGTAGCACAATCCTTACCAATTGAACTTTACTATTTATACATTGAGTTTTGACACGTTGTTTGAAACTTGCATTGTTGTTAAGTGTCAATTGGATGGAAAACTGTTTGAAATTCATATTTTCCAACAGGGATATGTCGCTTGGAAAAGTGTAAACTAAAGTGTGCACCATAGTGTACATGAAGCAAAGTTCTTACCGACTGAACTTTGCGATTTGTACACTAATTTTTAACACATTGTTAGACACTTGTATTGTTGTCAAGTGTCAATTGGATGGAAAAACTGCTTGAAATTTAAACTGTCCAACAGTGTAACATTTCGTGGCAAAATGTAAACCAAAGTGTACACCATTGTGTACATGAAGCAAGGTTTTTACTGAATGAACTTTGCTATTTGCTCACCAATTTTTAACATGGCGTTTGACACTTGCATTTCTTACCGATTGAAGTTTACTATTTATACATTGATTTTTGACACGTTCTTCGATACTTGCATTGTTGTCAAGTGTCAATTGGATGGAAAACTGTTTGAGATTTAAACTATCCAATGGGGAAATGTCACGTGACAAAGTGTAAACTAAAATTTACACCATAGTGTACATGTAGCATGGTCCTTACCAATTGAACTTTGATATTTATACATTGATTTTTAGCACGTTGTTTGAAACTTGCATTGTTATCAAGTGTCAATTGGATGGAAAACTGTTTGAAATTTAAATATTTCAACAGGGATATGTCGCTTGGAAAAGTGTAAACTAAAGTGTGCACCATAGTGTACATGAAGCATGGTTCGTACCAATTGTGTATACTGATTTTTGACACGTTGTTTAACATTTGCATTGTTGTCAAAGGTCAATTAGATGGGAAAACTGTTTGAAATTTAAACTGTCCAACAGTGTAACATCTCGTGACAAAGTGTAAACTAAAGTATATAGCATTGTGTTCATGAAGTAAGGTTCTTACTGAATGAACTTTGCTATTTGTACACCAATTTTTGACATGGTGATTGACACTTGCATTTCTTACCCACTGAAGCTTGCTATTTATACATTGATTTTTGACACATCTTTTGACACTTGCATTATTGTCAAGTGTCAATTGGATGGAAAACTGTTTGAAGTTTAAACTATCCAACGGGGTAATGTCGTGTGGAAAAGTGTAAACTAAAGTATACACCATAGTGCACATGTTGCACGGTCCTTACCAATTGAACTTTGCTATTTATACATTGATTTTTGACATGTTGTTTGAAACTTGCATTGTTGTCAAGTGTCAATTGGATGGAAAACTGTTAGAAATTTAAATTTTCCAACAGGTATATGTTGCTTGGAAAAGTGTAAACTAAAGTGTGCACCATAGTGTACATGAAGTAAGGTTCTTAACGATTGAACTTTGGTATTTGTACACTGATTTTTGACACGTTGTTTGACAATTGCATTTTTGTCAAGAGTCAATTGGATTGGGAAACTGTTTGAAATTTAAATTGTCCAACATGGTAATGTCACGTGAAAAAGTGTAAACTAAAGTGTACACCATAGTGTACATGTAGCAAGATTCTTTTCAATTGAACTTTGCTATTTGTAACTGATTTTTGAAACATTGTTTGACACTTGCATTGTTGTCAAGGGTCAATTGGATAGGAAAATTGTTTGAAATTTATACTGTCCAGCAAGGCAATGTCAGGTGGCAAAGTGTAAACTAAAGTGTACACCATAGTGTACATATAGCAAGATTCTTTTCGATTGAACTTTGCTATTTGTACACTGATTTTTGACACATTGTTTGACACTTGTATTGTTGTCAAGTGTCAATTGGATGGAAAAATGTTTGAAGTTTAAACTATCCAATGGGGTAATGTAACATGGCAAAGTGTAAACTAAAGTGTACACCATAGTGTACATGTAGCAAGGTTCTTACCGATTGAACTTTGTTATTTGTACACTGATTTTTAACACGTTGTTTGACACTTGCATTGTTGTCAAGTGTCAATTGGATGGGAAAATTATTTGAAATTTAAACTGTCCAACAAGGTAATGTCACTCGGCCAAGTGTAAACTAAAGTGTACACCATAGTGTACATGTAGCACGGTCCTTACCAATTGAACTTTGCTATTTATACATTGATTTTTGACACATTGTTTGACACTTCCATTGCTATCAAGCGTCAATTGGATGGAAAACTATTTGAAATTTAAACTGCCCAATAGGTATATGTCACATGGAAAAGTGTAAACTAAAGTGTACGCCATAGTGTACTTGAAGCAAGGTTCTTGTAGAGCCCCAAATAATTGTAGAAACCTTAGTGGCACTAAGACAAGAATATTGGATGACTAAAGTATACTTCAGATTTTTAGTCTCATTTGAGATCCATTTTCATCATAGGAAACATTCGATTTGGAAAATGATATCTAAATAAAAGTTTTAACTATTTGAGTTAGCTTTCCAACGCACTTTGAATTACCCCAATCGGATATTGGGAAAAGAAATTATGATAGAAACACTGAAAGGTGTGCAGTGTCAACCGGACTACAACCGGTCGACCGAAACTGCCTGAAATAAAAATTCTCATTTTTCTCTAGAATTTAAATATTTATTTTCATCAATTATTTTCTCAAAAGGCCACCCACATTTTTGGCAATAAAAATCCCACTAAATTGAAGCATTTAATGTCAAACTTAAATGGCACCCATGTGTTTCTCTCTTAAATGAAATTTGACCCTTCATTTGCTTTAAGTTATGGGATATTTACTTATAAATAGAGACCTCATTTCACTCATTTCTTCTCACACCAAAAGCAAGAGCTTTTACAAACTAAAGAAAGAGTTTCCAAGAGAGAAAAAGAGAGGGAGGAAAACTATTTTTCCTAGAAGTTTAAGAAGTGTTTTCAAGCATTTTTCATAGAAGTTTTGGGTGCTATCAAGGAGTGTCTTCAAGCATCAATTCTTAACGGTTTTCAAACATTCAAGGAGTGCATTTCTTTCATCGTCCAAGTTTCATCGAAGTTTTCAATCCAAATTTTCAAAGTTTCAAAAGCATCAATCAAGGTAGGTAGAGGTGCAATGTGTTTAATCGTGTTAAATTATAAGTTTCGATTCATGTTAATGTTTGTATGTCAAATGGTACTTCGGTACTGTATATCCCTCTATGTTAATGGTTGTATGTCAAATGGTACTCCGGTACGGCATACCCCTCTATGTTGAAGAAATGTTCGTATGTCAAATGGTGCCATCGGGTACGGCATACCCCTTCAGTCCCATCTCTACAGATTGAAGGAATTCTACTTTGAGCATGGATGGAGGAAAAGATGGAGAGTGATGCAACTAGCCCATGGAAATCCGGTGAATAAGTGATTTGAATTTATTTTTATGAAATGTTTTCCAATGTTATTTCTTTAAAGTTTTGAATAACGCAGAATGCGAGAACAAGTTATGTTTTCTTCAAATAAATTACATTTTGTTGTTTTGAAAAATGATTCAGTGTTTTTGTTTAAAGTATTTGAAGTATTGTTATTTAAATTATTATCCGAAGATGTAAGCTTCCCCTAAAACGTATACACTTGTTACTAAACCACCGGTTAAGCTAAGTAAAGTAAGTAGCGTCTCGGTTCACTGGGGGTCGGGGCGTTACAGCGTGGTATCAGAGCAAGGTTTAGCCGGTTCTGTAGACCAAGTATGCTTTTTTTTTTAAAAACAAAAGGAAAATGAAAAGTTTAAGGTATTCCATGGTATCGTAAATCCATCCATAAATATTATCCTATGGCCCAGGTATGTTCATGTTTAAAGTTAATGATTATTTTATGTTATGATGCTTTGATATGATTTAGAGATGTGTTATTTAAAGATATGTAATGGACTTGGGCAAAGCTAAGGGCTTAAAGGGAATTGCATGATATGAAAGTTAAATATTTGTATGTTTTCTTTAAGCAAAGAAAAAGTATGATGTATGTGAAAATGCAACAGATATGGCTTGTAGAACGGCTAGGGCATATAGAGAAGCATTGAACCATAGAATTGCTATCCATTCCTATGAAAACTATGTAACTGATCCGACCCGACAGCTTAGCGAACATGTGTATGACATCTATGTGAGATGCATGACGGTGGTTAATGCTGGAATGGAGATCACGCATATTGAGGCCATAAATAACCTCACACACTTCCTCCCACCTTAATGGGGAGATATGGGAGTCACGGTTAGAGATGAAATGTTAGAAGGCAACCCAAACCTCTTCGAGGTTGAGAGGTATTGCCATGCCCTGATTGATTTGTGGGATGATGTAATCCATGAGGAGCCTGAGGAGGAACCTTTGGCTGAGGAAGAAGATCCCGATGAAGAACCAGAGGATGATTTAGAGAATGATCCTAAGCCTGAGCCACAGGTTGAGATGGACATAGAGTCCGGACCTGAGGCGAAAAACTCCTCCCAAGATGAAGCTCCACCAAAGAAGATTCGTAGAACTTATAAGGATTAGATTTAAATCCTTGTAATAGCTTCCCTTATGTTAAGAAATAAAATAGTATCTTCTTTGCTTTAGTATTCAAAGAATGAAACTAATAAGAACCATATGTTTTGTCTAAAGGAAATGGCCCGCGCAAACCAAAACTTGATAAGAGACCTCCTCCGAGTGGTTCAAGACCTAGGCAGGCAAAACCCGAACCAAGCTCAACCCCTACCACTAGCTCCTAATGTTCCAAACCATGCTTAAGTGGTCGAGCAATTTCGAAGGCATAAGTCCCCTACCTTCAACAGAGCAGCTGATCCACTTGCAGCCGAGGAGTGGCTTCGCAAGTTGGAGCATATATTCCGATTGATAGGGTGCATGGACGCTCAGAAAGTCCAGTGTGCTGAGTTCATGTTCTCCTGTGATGCAAGTCCCTTGTGGGACTCAATGTCAAGGACAAGGATCCCCTGAGCAACAAGCATAATTGACTTGGGAGCAATTCAAAGGGGAAGTAATGGACAAGTACTTTTCCCAATCCTTGAGGGATCACAAAGAAAGTGAATTCCTCCAACTCAAGCAAAAGACTATGTCCCTAACTGAGTATGAGAGGAAGTTTGATCAACTTTCAAGGTATGCTCCACATCTGGTGGATACGGAAGATAAGAAGGTATGAAGCTTTGAACAAGGGCTAAACTTGGATATAAGCATGATACTTATGTCCCATCGCTTCACCACATACCGTGAAATGCTGGAACGAGCTCATGCTATTTGGTACCAGAAGACTAGCGCTGAACAACATGGTCAACTGTTCAATCAAGCGGACAATGGTAACATGGGAAAGAGGAAATGGAATGGCCAGGACAAGGGAAAAGGCAAGTGGCAGAACAAGAAAGCTAATGGTGGAGCCAATGCCAGCAAAAGTATTGTGCCGATTATTGCACCCTGTTCTAAATGTGGAAGGACACATCGTGGCGAGTGCTTACAAGGGAAAAATGTCTATTTCCGATGTGGCAAGCCAGGACATATCATTAAGGATTGTCCCACACATACCTAGAAGAAGGATGATAACAGCAACTAGAACCAGAAAGGAAAAGCACGAGTTTTTGCATTGACTCAACAGGATGCAGAGGAAAACTCTAATGTCATAGCAGGTACTCTACTGATAGCCAATGCACCTGCTTATGTATTGTTTGATTCAGGAGCTACACACTCCTTTGTTTCAACAACTTTTATGGCTAAATCTAGTATTACCTGTGATAAGTCGGAAGGTACATTAGAAGTTAGTATTCCTTCGGGCAACCCTTTGAATACTGATAGAATAGCCAAGTCAGTAAGTATCGAAGTTGAGGGAAAACCAATGGAAGCGAACCTATAAATTATAGAAATGAAGGATTCTGATGTAATACTAGGCATGGATTGGTTAGGTTGTAATTACGCCACCATCCGATGTGAGGAAATGGAAGTATCATTTCAGAAACTAGGAGAGGAACCATTTTCGTTCCTTGGAATGAAGACGAAACCCCTTATTCGACCAGTATCGGCTTTACAAGCTGAGAAGATGTTGAGAAAAGAAACATGTCAAGGATATCTAGTAAGTATCTCAGGAGGGAAACAAGAGACGATAAGGGTTGAAGATGTACTAGTAGTACGGGAATTCGTAGATGTGTTTCCAGAAGATCTATCTGGTATTCCACCCGATAGAAAAGTGGAATTCACCATAGACCTAATTCTCGGGGTGGCATCAGTATCTAAGGCCCCATACCGAATGACCCCAAAGGAATTACAAGAATTAAAGAAGCAGTTTCAAGAACTCCTAGATATCGGCTTCATACGACCAAGCGTATCTCCATGGGGTGCGCCGGTGTTGTTTGTAAAGAAGAAAGATGGAAGTATGAGGATGTACATCGATTATAGGGAGATAAATTGATTAACCATCAAGAATAAGTACCCACACCCGAGGATCGAGGATCTATTAGATCAACTGAAAGGAGATAAGGTATTTTCCAAGATCGACTTACGATCGGGATACCATCAACTGAAAGTAGAGACAAAGGCTATATCTAAGACAGCTTTTAGAACTCGATATGGACACTACGAGTTTACGGTGATGCCGTTTGGGCTAACCAATGCACCTGTAATGTTCATGGACTTGATGTATCGAGTGTTTCATCAATACTTGGATAAGTTTGTCATAGTCTTCATCGATGACATTCTGATATATTCCAAGAGTAAGGAGCAACATGAAGAGCACTTGAGAATAGCTTTATAGGTATTACGCAAGGAGAAGTTGTATGCCAAATTCAAGAAGTGCGAGTTTTGGCTTGAACGAGTTGGATTTCTTGGACATGTAGCTACTGCCCAAGAGATTGAACTAGATCTAGCAAAAGTAGAAGCAGTAACCAACTGGAAAGATCCAACAAATGCTTGCGAAGTACGGAGTTTTCTAGGATTGGCTGGATATTATAGGAGATTCATAGAAGGATTCTCCGAAATAGCTGGACCAACGATGCAGCTTACAAGGACGGGAGTAAAATTCCAATGGACGGAAAAATGCAAACAAGGTTTCCAAGAACTTAAGCAGAAGTTGATATCAGCACCTGTATTAACAATACCTGAAGGTACGGAAGGGTTTGTTATATACAGCGACGCATCCAAGCGAGGATTAGGATGTGTACTAATGCAGAATGGAAAAGTGATAGCCTATGCTTCAAGACAATTGAAGAAACATGAGCAAAACTACTCGACGCATGATTTAGAACTTGCATCGGTAGTACACGCTTTGAAGATATGGCGACACTACTTGTATGGAAGGTAGTGTGATATCTACACAGATCACAAAAGTCTCAAGTACTTCTTCACACAGAAGGAATTGAATATGCGACAAAGACGATGGTTGAAATTGGTGAACGATTACTACTGCACTATTCACTACCATCCGGGTAAGGCTAATGTTGTGGCCGACGCTCTAAGTAGAAAATCAATGGGACAATTGACGTCACTACCCACCTCTCAAGTGGAGTTAGTCAAGGACTTGGAAAAGTTGCAGATCGAAGTGGTTACCACACCAAGACAAGTCACTGCTCGTCTAGCAGCTTTAATAATTCGACCTACTCTTAGAGATCGAATTATAGAAGCACAAAATAAAGACTCATTTTTGCAGAAGATTAAGAATGAAGTTGGTACCGATAAGAAAAAGGACTTTGGAGTAGCTGAGGATCAGGCACCGATATTTAGAGGAACAATTTGCGTGCCTAAGGATGAAGCTTTGAGAAACGAGATATTGAAAGAAGCTCATTCCACCCCGTACACCGCACATCCCGTTGGTACGAAAATGTATCGAGATCTTCGAGATATATTTTGGTGGAGAAATATGAAAAGAAGTATAAGGCTGTACGTGCAGAAGTGCATGATATGTCAACAGGTTAAGGCAAAATGCCAAAAACCAGCTGGATTGTTAAATCCACTAGATATACCTGAATGGAAATGGGAAAATATCACGATGGACTTTTTGGTTGGATTCCCAAAGTCAGCAAGAGGAAATAATGCTATATGGGTAGTAGTGGATCAACTAACGAAGTTAGCTCATTTTCTTCAAGTGAAAATGGCATTCAGTTTAGACCAATTGGCACAGTTGTACATTAAAGAGGTTGTGAGATTACACGGTGTACCTGTATCCATTGTGTTTGACAGAGATCCAAGGTTCACGTCCAAATTTTGAAAAAGTCTACAAGGAGCTATGGTAACGAAGCTGAACTTTAGTACAACATATCACCCTCAGTCCGATGGTCAATCTGAAAGGACCATCCAAACTTTGGAAGACATGATGAGAACATGTGTTTTGGATCTAGGAGGTAATTGGGAGTCATACTTGCCTCTAGTAGAGTTCGCTTATAATAATAGTTTCCAAGCAACTATTGAAATGGCACCATACGAAGCTCTCTATGGTAGAAGATGTAGATCCCCTATTCATTGGGATGAAGAGAGTTTTGGGACAAGAAATAGTTGAAAGGACGGTTGAGGTAATTGATAAGATCCGTGCAAGAATAAAGGCAGCACAGGATCGACAAAAGAACTATGCAGATACAAGGAGGAAGGATTTAGAATTCCAAGTTGGGGATAAAGTGTTTCTGAAAGTAGCACCGATGAAAGGTATACTTAGATTTGGAAAGAAAGGTAAGCTATGACCCCGGTATATTGGACCTTTCGAGATACTTGATAGAGTCAGAAATGTGGCTTACCGACTAGCTTTGCCGCCTAAATTATCGGCAGTGCACAATACGTTCCATATATCCATGATAAAGAAGTATGTACATGATCCTAATCATGTAGTGAGTTATCAAACCTTAGAGGTACAAAAAGATTTGTCGTAAGAGGAACTACCGATGAAGACATTGGATCGAAAAGTGGATAAACTAAGGAATAAAGAGATTCAGCTGGTTAAGATACAGTGGAATCATCACGGCGTAGAAGAAGCCACTCGGGAAAAAGAAGAAGAAGCCAAAGACAAGTATCCAACACTATTCACCCAATCAGAAGGTAAATTTCGAGGATGGAATTTTAATTAAGGTGTGGGGGATGTAGAACCCCAAATAATTCTAGACACCTTAGTGGCACTAAGACATGAATATTGGATGACTAAAGTATACTTTAGATTTTTAGTCTCATTTGAGACCCATTTTCGACATAGGAAACATTCTATTTGGAAAAATGATATCTAAATAAAAGTTATAGCTCTTTAAGTTAGTTTTCCAATGCACTTTGAATTACCTCAATCGGATATCAGGAGAAGAAGTTATGATAGAAACACTGAAAGTTGTGCGGTATTAACCAGACTACAACCGGTCGACCGAAACTGCCTGAAATAAAAGTTCTCATTTTTCTCGATGATTTAAATATTTATTTTCATCAATTATTTTCTCAAAGGGCCACCCATGTTTTTGGCAATAAAAACCCCACTAAATTGAAGCATTTAACCTCAAACTTAAATGACACCCATGTTTTCTCTCTTAAATGAAATTTGGCCCTTCATTTGCTTAAAGTTATGGGATATTTACCTATAAATAGAGACCTGACTTCACTCATTTTTTCTCACACCAAAAGCAAGAGCTTTTACAAACTAAAGAAAGAGTTTCCAAGAGAGAAAAAGAGAGGAAGGAAAACTATTTTTCCTGGAAGTTTAAGAAGTGTTTTCAAGCAATTTTCATAGAAGTTTTGGGTGCTATCAAGGAGTGTCTTCAAGCATCAATTCTTAACGGTTTTCAAACATCCAAGGAGTGCATTTCTTTCATCGTCCAAGTTTCATCGAAGTTTTCAATCCAAACTTTCAAAGTTTCAAAAGCATCAATCAAGGTAGGTAGAGGTGCAATGTGTTTAATCGTGTTAAGTTATAAGTTTCAATTCACGTTAATGTTTGTATGTCAAATGGTACTCCGGTATGGTATATCCCTCTATGTTAATGGTTGTATGTCAAATGGTACTCCGGTACGACATACCCCTCTATGTTGAAGAAATGTTCGTATGTCAAATGGTGCCATCGGGTATGGCATACCCCTTCATGTTGAATGGTGCCTCCGGGTACGGCATGTATGAAAAGTTATAAAGTTAATGTTTTGAAATGTATAGCTTGATCATGAATGCACCTATGACACTTATTGAGTTTTTCAACTCATAGGTTTAATCCCATCTCTACAGATTGAAGGAATTCTACCACGGGCATGGATGGAGGAGAAGATGGAGAGTGATGCAACTAGCCCATGGAAATCCGGTGAATAAGTGATTTGGATTTATTTTTATGAAATGTTTTCCAATGTTATTTCTTTAAAGTTTTGAATAACGCAGAATGCGAGAACAAGTTATGTTTTCTTCAAATAAATTACATTTTGTTGTTTTGAAAAATAATTCAGTGTTTTCGTTTAAAATATTTGAAGTATTGTTATTTAAATTATTATCCAAAGATGTAAGCTTCCGCTAAAACGTATACACTTTTTACTAAACCACCGGTTAAGCTAAGTAAAGTAAGTAGCGTTCTTGTCCACTAAGGTTCTTACCGATTGAACTTTGCTATTTGTACACTGATTTTTGACACGTTGTTTGACACTTGCATTGTTCCCAAGTATCAATTAGATTGGAAAATTGTTTGAAATTTATACTGTCCAACAAGGTAATGTCACGTGGCAATGTGTAAACTAAAGTGTGTACACCGTAGTATACATGTAGCAAGGTTCTTACCGATTGAACTTTGCTATTTGTACACTGATTTATGACACGTTGTTTGACACTTGCGTTGTTGCNAAGTATGTACATGATCCTAATCATGTAGTGAGTTATCAAACCTTAGAGGTACAAAAAGATTTGTCGTAAGAGGAACTACCGATCAAGACATTGGATCGAAAAGTGCATAAACTAAGGAATAAAGAGATTCAGCTGGTTAAGATACAGTGGAATCATCACGGCGTAGAAGAAGCCACTCGGGAAAAAGAAGAAGAAGCCAAAGACAAGTATCCAACACTATTCACCCAATCAGAAGGTAAATTTCGAGGATGGAATTTTAATTAAGGTGTGGGGGATGTAGAACCCCAAATAATTCTAGACACCTTAGTGGCACTAAGACATGAATATTGGATGACTAAAGTATACTTTAGATTTTTAGTCTCATTTGAGACCCATTTTCGACATAGGAAACATTCTATTTGGAAAAATGATATCTAAATAAAAGTTATAGGTCTTTAAGTTAGTTTTCCAATGCACTTTGAATTACCTCAATCGGATATCAGGAGAAGAAGTTATGATAGAAACACTGAAAGTTGTGCAGTATTAACCAGACTACAACCGGTCGACCGAAACTGCCTGAAATAAAAGTTCTCATTTTTCTCGATGATTTAAATATTTATTTTCATCAATTATTTTCTCAAAGGGCCACCCATGTTTTTGGCAATAAAAACCCCACTAAATTGAAGCATTTAACCTCAAACTTAAATGACACCCATGTTTTCTCTCTTAAATGAAATTTGGCCCTTCATTTGCTTTAAGTTATGGGATATTTACCTATAAATAGAGACCTGACTTCACTCATTTTTTCTCACACCAAAAGCAAGAGCTTTTACATACTAAAGAAAGAGTTTCCAAGAGAGAAAAAGAGAGGAAGGAAAACTATTTTTCCTGGAAGTTTAAGAAGTGTTTTCAAGCAATTTTCATAGAAGTTTTGGGTGCTATCAAGGAGTGTCTTCAAGCATCAATTCTTAATGGTTTTCAAACATCCAAGGAGTGCATTTCTTTCAACGTCCAAGTTTCATCGAAATTTTCAATCCAAGTTTTCAAAGTTTCAAAAGCATCAATCAAGGTAGGTAGAGGTGCAATGTGTTTAATCGTGTTAAGTTATAAGTTTCAATTCATGTTAATGTTTGTATGTCAAATGGTACTCTGGTATGGTATATCCCTCTATGTTAATGGTTGTATGTCAAATGGTACTCCGGTACGACATACCCTCTATGTTGAAGAAATGTTCGTATGTCAAATGGTGCCATCGGGTATGGCATACCCCTTCATGTCGAATGGTGCCTCCGGGTACGGCATGTATGAAAAGTTATAAAGTTAATGTTTTGAAATGTATAGCTTGATCA